>NW_020955456.1:491409-680151 GCF_003031625.1 Empidonax traillii | reverse complement strand
ATCAAGGGAAGATACTGTCCCTGGGCTGACAGGTTTTACACTGCTGCAATGTGAAATGGCCACGATAATCCTTCCCTTCCCTCCTCCAGTGGCATCTGGGATGGAACTGCCCACCCAGCTCTTGCAGCTGTGCCAGCAGCAACGTGCTCCATATCTGCATAGGCACAGTCAGCCCACGTGTCCCACAAAGATAGGAGAAAACAGCCACGGGGGCCACGGCAGCTGATTGAAGCTGCCAGCTCTAATGCGCTGAAACGTTGTCATTCCTCTCCCAGGCTGTTAACAAGGAGGCACAGGGGACTGCTCTGCTCAGCATCTCCTCTGCTGTGTTTGGGGCAGGGAAGGAGATAAAGCTGCTGTGCTGTAAGAGAAAGGGGGACCCAAGGTGGTGCTGGGGGAACCCCTTCTGCAGAAAGTGACCTCCGATGGGGAGGTGGCACCACGTGGGGTGTTCTGAGTGAACACATCAAAGAGCGAGGCTGGGGGAGATGGAAACACACAAGGACAAGCCAACCTCCTCTGCCACAAGCACAAGAGACAGAGGGACATTGTCCCAGCACAGATAACCAGGTAAGGAGGGATGAGAGCTCTGTGCTAGAAGCAGTTTATGAAGGGAGTCAAGTCTTTGCTTCCTTACAAGGGTTCTCTGTTCTTATCATGGCTTCCTCCCTCACTTTAGCCTTCTCTTTCCCAAACCTAATTCACTACATTTAGTCTTGGAGCTTTCCAGATGGTCTCTGTTTCTTGCCTGCAAAATACTGGAGATAGTCAGGCAGCTCCAAGTGCTTCTGCTGACATTACTGGCAGAGCAGATCTTCCCTCCCTGTGTCAGCTACGGGTGAACAAAATGAATTTTGTGAAGTTCATGAACACCTGTGGAGCTGCAGACGGGAGGGCAGATGAAAATAATTGCAGATAACAGGAAGAAATTTGCTTTGGTGTCTGCTGGCTTTGCACCAAGAGGTAGATTCAGCTTTTGAAG
Source organism: Empidonax traillii (assembly GCF_003031625.1). Taxonomy (NCBI): domain Eukaryota; kingdom Metazoa; phylum Chordata; class Aves; order Passeriformes; family Tyrannidae; genus Empidonax; species Empidonax traillii. Next base: position 679,169 of record NW_020955456.1, on the reverse strand, counting down.
ACACAGGTAAGAAGCAGTCATCCCTTTCTCCCATTCCTGTTCCTTTCCAAGCTACAGTTTCACTTGGAAGAAAGTGAGAAGGCCAGGAGACTTTCTCTGAAAGATGATGCTACAACCAAGGCACCACTTCAATGGGGGACTTGTAAAGAAAGGGATCTGTCTCCCAGCTCCTTTTACTCCTTGCCTTTTCCATTACAGAACCAACTCTCAGAGATCATCATTAAAAAGAACAACAATAACAACCCAGCCCCATCAGCTCTTGTGAATTCTGAAGGTCACCAGTGTCACCATCAGTTATAATGACACACATCACTCCCCTCTTCACACAAATGGATTTACAACCTGTTTAAAGGCTAGTGCCTCTCGGAGCACTTCACCCCTTCTGCCCACCTCCTCTCTCCACACATGTATTCTACTCCAGCAGCAGCTGCTGGGAGAAATGATGAATTCCATTATTTCTCATCCAAAACATCTTTGCAGTATATGGGAGAAGCACTGAAAGCTGCAGGCTCGTTAGCACAGCATTTGTATTGCCACCTTTTATTTTATTCACCTTCCCAAATTAGGTGAAGCACGGCTGCCCCAAACCTGTGATTTCTGCTTAATTAAAATGCAGGCAGTGGAGTCTCCAGAACTCCAGAGCCCACCACACAATCAGGTAGTGACAGCGACCTGGTAGAATAATGCTCTTGATATAGTGGCTGCTCTAACAGAGTCTTAATTTCAGTCGAGCAGAACAGCACCTCTGGTAGCAGCTGCGTTTCGGGCTGGGATGAATATCAGTACCCAGCCTCTCGCTGAACACTCACTGCCTTCCCAATCAAAGCCAGCATCCCTGACAGCTGAACTGTTAAATGAATTAACAAGGCAAAAAGGGGGCTTGCCAGCGGGGCTGCGACTCCCTTCCTAATTTCTGCAAGTGGTGGCTTTCAATTTTTCTGTCATTTGTCAGGAGATGCACATGGTTCCCTAATGAGCAGGGCAGAGCTGCAGCCAGCTCGAAAAAGGCAGCGTTAGAGGATCTTCTGGTCCGTGGAGGAGAGGGAGCCAGATGCTTGAGGCAGGTGGGGGAAGGACACGGGCTCTGCTCAGAACGAACAGGCAGCACGTCCTTCCAGCTGCACTGAGCTCAAGGACTCGCAGCCTGCTCTCCCAGCACGGGGAAGAGCTGCTCTCCACACCACACTGGTCTCCACACTCCCCACCAGTGAGCTTTGCCAACATCCAGGCAGAACTCAAAAGGGAGCCTTTGATGGGGCTTTGATCTTATGGGCTGCTATAAAAAGGTTTAGCTCCACCTGGAGAGTACAAAACCAAAACCACCACCAAACAGCCTCCCAAAAGACCCAAACCACTTGCATTCAGCTTCCCTATTCACCAGGCATACAGAGGTCTGTTACTCATACCTGGCCCATGGCCTGCCAGCAGGTTGTTCTCTCCCAAAATTTCCACCTGCCCATCAGTCAGAGGCAAGGAAGAACTGAGCACTCAGGCTGCCCAAAGAGGATGTTCTTTTGGCTGGGGTTCAGCTTCATAGCACTTAAGGGCTGGAGAGAAACTCCCCATTTGGGTATTTTTTGCTCATCTAATTGGAAAAATTTGCAGAAGGTTGGTTTTAATGGTTTTTTCTTCTCCAAGTTTTTCAGGTGGATCCATTGCCTACTGGAACTTTTATTACAAAAATCCAGATACAACAATAGGAAAATCTTCAAATCTAACAGGGGAGAGCACCAGAAGGGCGGAAGGAATCACAGACACTTCTGCATCATTCATCTGGCTGCACCAGACATAGAAGCTGAACAGCACATCAACCACCAGCAACATCAATACCCAAGAGAAATGGGTATTTTGACTGAGCTGGCCTAAGCCCAGTGCATTTCCCCAAAGGCAAGTGCTGCATATTCCTTTTTACGACCAAGAGAGGAATGTTCTTGCACCTCCCAGAATTACTGCAACACCTATGGCAGAATGAAGCACCATTTAACAGCACTGGGACATGAGTTATCTGGGAGCTTCAGACCAGGGACTGGTCACCTTTAGTCACTTTGTGCCCAGTGCTTTGCCTGTGTCAGCAACTTGTTGTTTATTGGGAAGCTTTTCTCTATTTTTAACCTGGATGCCCCGTTGCTGGAGCTGAGCAGACCCATTTTTTCCCCAGCTTGCTGCTTAACTGCCTTTACCATGAGGAAGAACATTGAGCAAACAATAACAACAAAAACTTGTATTTCCACAGCACACTTTGACTCAGAGGTGTCACAAATCAATTTAAAACTTAAATTGCAGTACCAGCTCCAATCACTTTACTCACAGGATAAATCACAGCCTGTTCTGGAGGTGGAAGAAGCAGTTATATAACAAAGCATAATAACTTCACACAACAGGAGTGAAAATCGGCAGGAAGATCCTACATTCATCATTTCTACCACATGAACCTGGATTGTCCCTTACCAGAGGTGAACTCAGCAACTCTAAAGCAAACCCATCCAACTCATGCTACAACTTCAGATACATCAGTCCTGCCTGTGACAGGAGATCTCCTGGATATCATGGAACGGTTTGTGTTGGAAGGGACCTTAAAGCCCATCTAATTCCAAACCCCTCTGAGGGGCAGGGGCACCTTCCACTTGGGAGTTGTGGAAATATCTCAGTTTCCTCTCAAGTTTATCTCCTCCCATTGCCCTGTTCCCTGTCTGAGTTATTATAAGGAAGACCTGGACAGTGGGATTAAAAGACACGATATAACAGCATTTCCTTGTGTTCCCCAGCTGATTTTCCGTGCTGTGTACATGTGTTTAAGTGCAGGCACTGGCTCCATTTGCAGCAGCGAGATATTTAGCTCTGAAACAAAAATGTATTTTGAAGCCAGACACAGTTGGCTCCACTTGGGACTTTCTTTGCTGCAGTTGCAGAAGTAAGTTGGAGCAGCAGCAAACTAGAAAAAAATGTAAATATTGCCAGCTGTCTCTCCAGAACCATGCTGCTCTGATTAATTTATGATGTTTTCAAAGAAAGATGGTGAATGTTACACCATATTTGAAATGAAAAGGTTAAGTAGAGTTTAAAGAAAATACGCAGTAGAGTTTAAAAAAACTCCTGCTTTACTTAGTTTTGAGCTATAGAATATTTAATGAATAACAATGAAATGAATTAGTGCTGGGTTTGATAGCTTCTACATCCCACAGCCCTGAGACAGAGCAACAAAAGTGTAACCAGACCCGTTCTCCAAAGCAGGCAGAACAACAGGAGGGTGTGTGCTGCCTCTTCTTGTTCTGAGCTTCAAAAGATGCTGCTGCACAAGCTGATACCAGAACTAACAACTATTTTGGTGGCAGCCTCTCCCCAGTTGGGGTCCCCAGAAATACAGCCCTGCTGCGGGGCTGGGGGCAAGACATCAGCTATTGCAGCCCTGCCCTCCCCAGCTGCAGTTACTGAGAGAACAGACTCAGCTCTGGGCTGTCTGGGCTCTGCAAAACCACCCCTCTCACAAAGCACCCAAGGAAATGTCTTCTTAACTGTTTCGTGCTGATTTCCACCTCCAGCCTTCCACTGGAGGGATTTCATAATGATCAAGTTACAATTCATAACAGACACGTGCACTAAATCCACAGTGAGCAAAGGCACGAACAGACCGTGACCAGTGACCGTCAGCCACTGACCACCAGGTTCTGAAGGGGCTGGACGGTACAACAGAGCCTGCAGGTTTCAGAGAGCAACCTTTATCAGTGCCTCCAGAGCCAGCATTAAACTGGACACGGTGTCTTCCTGCTTCAAGAGCATAAAAATACAGCCAGGTGTGGTGCAAGGCAATGTCTCTACACGGCGAGTTATAAAATAAAAGAACCAGACTTTCCAAGCCTCCCTTGTTTTGTGGTTTTGTTTCTTTTCCCTTGTGGCTTTCCTGTGCTCCACTTTTCACTTCTTTAACTTGAGTCAATTTTTCCCTCCAGCTAATTTGGTATGAACAGCCATCCTCCTGCAACTCCAAAAATATTTTCTTTTCTTTCTTTCAGATGCCCTTTCTCCCCTTGTTCGTGCAGAGCAACTGGCTTTCCAGTGGCAAGAAGCTGTCAGTGCCAACCTGCTCCAGGAGAGGAGGCTACAAAAACTGTGTGTGTTTTCAAATCATCTCCTTCATGGGCAATATTAAGTATTATCTGGAGAAATACTAAAGCATGCCAGTACTTTAAAAAAAAAAAACCCAAAACCAATTTTCCTTTTACTTACCTGCTTCACCCACAAACACTTCCACCGGTGTGCTGGTAGGGCTCTCACCAATGACATTGTATGCTGTCATTAGTACTTCATATCTCTTGTATTTTTTCAACTCTGAAAAAGTAAAATATTTTGTATCACTATTCTATCTTATCGTTTACACTACATCACAGATAGTTTTTAGACTCCAGCACCTCTTTGTCACCATACTTCTCTCTTGGGAAACACAGCAATGGAACAGTACAACAGTGCAATGTACTCCATCCTTCCTTAATTCACGGCAGGATTTGCATAATTAGGAAAGATATTTGTGTTGAAAAGGTAGGATTTTTCAGTGCTTCCTTAGTGTTGCTCCAGTAAGAGGAATAAGGATTTCTCCTGGAATATACCCCTTTCTGACAAATATCTAGCTGGAGGAACATCTCTAGGTCATTCTTAAGGACACAAAACGGCTTTGAATGTCAATATGTGGGCTCCTTTCCATCCCTACTGATAGTAAAGAGCTACAAGGTTTGCCCTAATCCCAGGGACATTCACCTAGGGAGGCATTTGGCAACTGTGCTGCTCAAGAATGCCCCAGGTGAAGCAGAGTGCAGAGGAAAAACTGCAGAGGGGCATCTGGAATCCCATTCCAGCTACTCCAAGGGGATCTTTCTCCTTCAGCGTGACCACAGCCTGACCAACAACCACGAAGAGAAAGAAGAATTTGAAGGCTGGACGCCATTTGGCCACCAGGCACCAAATTCCTTTGCTGACACAGAGAAACTACTCTGCCAGATGAGGCAGGAGAGTGAGAGAAGCGTGAAAAAAAATCCAGAAAACCCAATTGTATGCGGGTAATTAACTGATGCAAACGAGGGTGGAGTAGAATCACGTCAACGTCATTAGGGGAGGCAGCGCCTGAGCAGTTTCAGATTTTGCATTTTCAGGATGAAAGAATCAATCCTAACAGATATATTTATCATCTACAATATTTAACAGGGAAATTAGAGCAAGAGGGCGATCAATAATATAAATTGCCCTATTTAAATGAGGTTTGAATTAAGACACGCATGGCCAGGGGTCCAAATTTCTCCCTTTGCCAATAATTTTCCCTGCTATCTATGAATCAGATAGTCCCCTTAACTTGGTGGCTGACAGTATGCCATTGGTTTGGTAAGGTTCAATGAGCCTGATTAGATAAGTTTTTCTAATTTCAGTTTCATGGAAGTGTTTACAAGTGTTGTGCTCCCATATCTGACTCCGAGTCCAGCATCATTCCTCAGTTTCGGGCATACTGTAAATGACATCTGATACATCCCTCATTTTTTGATGCAACACCACTGAACTCAGATGGACTGCAAAACATGGAGCAAGGAAATCAGCAACGATGGTGCTAAATCTATAAACAAACAAAACACAGCAAGATATATAACGGATATAGTAGCGGGCAGCTTGTACAGGGAAACTTTGATTTTTATTTATTTTTATTTGGCCATGAAAAAGCCACAAGGGAGATTTTTGTGTTAACTGGATGGGGAAGAAAATGGAACACATAAGAGTTCATGCATGCAGCTTGCAGTGGGGATAGGACTTCATGTTTTTTGTTGTGGGTTTTGTGTTTTTTTTTTTTTCTTTTTTTTTTTAGCCCATCACAATCTGTGACTCAAAAGCCTTGGGCAAAACCTATCTAGTGAACCATCATCACCACAAAGCAACTTGCCTTTTAACTCTGTCGAATGCTATTTTATTCATTTCCAATTGAAAACACCTCTGGAGATGCACATAAATTCACTGGGCCCTCTCTAAACTGGCCCCGTACTCCATGGAATGCCTGAGCATCGCAGTGCTTGAATCATAGGACTAATGATGTGCTACAGCTAAGCTCACATGGATTGCAAAATATGTAGCAAGCAAATCAAAATTCATTTAGCATCAGCAATACTGGGTTGTTACAGTCAATAATGTTTTACCTTCCCAGCAGCCACATTTTTACAACAGCTACCTACTTGCATCATCGATGTCTCTTGGTGTAAGGGAAGCAAAGGCTTAAGGAAAAAGAAACTGGAGAAAGCAGAATCATTAATCTGTGTTGATTTCTGCTGGATCCACTGAGGAGAGCCATAGGAGCTTGCCCATGGTGTATTTTGAACCATTACAAAGAGTCTCATCTAAAGGCAATGTGCACTTACGTGTTAATTCATACGTCGTTAATGCAGAGCTGCTGTTCACTGTCTTGAAGCTGCTTTGGGCTATTCAGGGTAAGCAAAGCAGAAAGCTTGTTACAGTGCAAGGAAATAGTTATTGCAAATGATGTACAGCAGAGACAGAGGCAAATGAGGCAGCACACCCATACACAGTTTAAGCTGCAGGACTATACCTTGAAGGGCAATAAAATCACATCACTCTCTCGTAACACATCAGAAGCGTCTCGCTCACACGGGGCTGTTTCATTTCCTCCTCAAACAGAGGAACTCACAAATACACAACACAAAAATGTTCTGACTTTCACATTAAACAGAACAAACGAGGAAAAACGAAACCATTTCTAAGGGGGAAAACTCTGAACGGGGCATTACATCCTGATTTCTCAAGATGCGAAATTCAAAACCTGAAGAGCTGCAGGGGAAAGACCTGGAACGTGGGCCAGAGAGCGAACACTTCCATTAGGACAGGACCTGTTTCTTTAAGTGTGAGTTAGATTTCCCACAGTTTCACTTAAAGAATTCAATATTCCTGCTGTGAGTGAATTGTAATAATATGCTAAGCTGTGCAAAACTGCGGGTCAGTGAGGAACAGAGGTGTTCTAAGGTGAGAATTATGAGGAGAAAGAGGGAGATTTATCTGAAAATACACTTGTCTCCACCCCTTTCTCTCTCCCTCTCTCGACTCCCTGGAGAGGTACAGCTCGTTTTTTGTACTCTACAGCTATTAGGAACATTGCTGCAGGGCCACGAGAGAAGAGGGAAAAGAGGAAACTGGTTGGTTTCACAGGCTCCCTGGCTTGTGAGAGCATCCAAAATCATTACTTCATGATAATGTACATAGTCAGTCATTCAGCTTTTGTCTGGGAAAATCCCTTATGCTCCTATAAGAGCTTTACATCTCTACTCTGTCCTGGTTAAAACTGCACAGTCTGAGAAATCTCATTAGCACTGACCATGTAAGTGAGGTCACAGTTAGGTGCTTACGTTATATTTAAAGCATCCACTTCTCCCACACCCTCACAAAAATTCACTCCTGCTTTTGTAGAGATCACTTTTATGGGTTCAGGGTTCATGGAAGATGATGTAAGATATTAAAATAGTCTCACTCAGCCCTATTCTACTGCTCTTGGAGCATTATCTTATTGTGAATATTCCACTGACATTGAACAGGACAAAAGCTGGTCTCTCTGTGAGCCCATCTCATTGCTGGACCATATTTTTCAGGCTCCTGAGTGCTCACATCTCTGCCTTCCATCACCTTATTCTGCCTATTCTTCCCTCTGATTTCCTTTTTAGTCTTTGTCTAAAAAGTCTTTTCATTTTTCTATTATTCCTCTCCCTCTCCACCTTCTTTCCACGTGAGCCACAAATCCTTGTGACTAACATGGAAAGCACGCACCTAAAAATTCTTCCTCATCCTTGCTGTTTTCTTCTAAAATATGGGCAAGAGCTTCGAAATTGTAAAAATTCTATTTAAAAATTCTCCTCAGCTGTCTCCTCACACAGTAAAAAGAAAAACAAAATGCCAATTATAAAAACTACTGAAAAAAAATAGCGAGAAAGAAAAAAGTTGCCAGCTGAGGAAAATGAAGTGTCTTTCTTTTGTCTAATGGCAGGACAAAGTATACCAGAGTAATCATGAACTAGAGGCAGTGAAAAGCAGGAAATCAGAGGATACCTGGGGGACAGAACATCAATTCCAGCATGCTGGCACAGATTAGCATGGACCATTACAATGCTGATCACACAGGAGTTACTCGCATTTTTCAGCATCTTCACCCTGACTGTGTAAATCCAAAATCATCCCCAGCACTCTTAGACTTCCATGGGGCAAGAGGGCTTATAGTGTCTGGTGTAATGACAGATTACCATTCTGGGATATTTTAGGGTCCAAACTACAGCAGGCTTACGTGTGAGCTCTGCCCTTAGAGCTGAAGGGTTCTGGATGTTTTTGGATTCTGTTCCAGGTCCAGCGTCATAATCCAGCTCCCGGTAGTAGATCCGGTATCCCAACAGCAAACCATTCAGACTCTCCACTTTGGGCGGCTGAAAAACATTCATGTTCAGAACAGGCTTGTTAAGATGAGCATTGCAACAAACATCCATCACCGTGAACAGCAGCCGACACAGGCCCTGCGTGAAGGGGGACAGCGCTCTGGTGAAAACGCACATTAATAATGTGCAGGGTGGAAGGTCGTGTAATTTGAAAAACACAAGTTAAAGGCAACTGTGATGATTTCCCTCAGCTGTGGCCATTACAAAACCCCCACCAAGAGCCAAGCTCCTTTCCTTCTTGCTCCACTGAAACTTGTGTGGTGATGAAGAGTATAAATAAGCATGTTCCTGGAAATGCAGGGTGTCAGCCACCAACAGTGGAACAGCCAAACAGTATTTAAACAGCATTTCACTTCTTCAGAGATGAAAAGAAGCAGGCTGTTTTGTTAAAGACAGAATTCCTTTAGTGGGTATTTTCCTTGGGGACTGATCACAGGACATTCTTCATTTGCCATTATTTTACTGGAAGACTGATGAGAAAATAAAAAGGAATTGGTGTGTTCTGGCTTTAATTAGGAAGATGAAACCAGGTCTAATAATGACCTCGTAAAGGCACTTAGAGAGCAGTCACAGGGTGATGGGCTCTGGTGTGTCACACACGTCCTCTCCCACAGGAAAACCCAGGTCTCCTCCCTAACAGCTCTGAGCAATTTGGCCATGGGGTGGCTCAGACATGAGATTTTTTCTTCAGCAACATGCTGGGAGATGCTCAAAGACATAATACCTCAGCAAGGCTTCCTCAGCAGCCCCTCACGTGCTCCTTCAGATACAGATACACAGCCAGAACGCTGAAAAGGAGATTTTTGTCTGAGTGGCTTCCTTAAATAGAGACAAGCAAAAGGATTCTTCATGTTTGGGAAAAAAATTACTTTCATGAGCCTAATACAGGCTAAGAACTGCAGAGAAGAAAAGATGCCCTGAGCCATTTATCTTCTAAAGATTCTTGTACTGAAATTTAAGGGGCTGAAACTATAAATGAAAAGGATTTTAATGATGATTTCACCTTTAATCCAGAAAGATCCCTGCCAGCCTTGAGAACTTTACTAAGGAAAAGCCTTCTGCCCATTGTGTAAAAATTAACTGCTGGTATGAAATGCTGTGACAATAGAAGGTAATACCACATGTAATTTTAATGAAGAAAGTAAGGACATTTTTACAGGAAAGGAGGAAGATCTTTGGTAATAACTTGGCATTCTGCTTCCAGAGATGACAAGAATTTTCCATTACTCCATTACAATGGCAAGAGGGGGGAGACAACTGTCCTGTCTCAGAGCAAGGGACTTTGCTTTGGGCGAGGACTGAAGGACTTAAGTGCAGAGACTGCAGTTTATGAAAATGAAAAAAAATTATGTGAATCAGAGTATGAAGAACCTACACAGCAGAAGCTGCTCCTGCAGTGAAGCCACCTTCTTTTGCAGTTGTCCTGCACAGAGCCTGCTGAAAGCAACCCAAATCATCCCAAGACTTCACTTTTCTTCCTCTGCACGGTTGGAGATTTTTTATTCATCGTGATTTCATGCTTGTTATTGTGCTCCATTCTTTAAAGAAGCTCTGACCACCTTTCACTAATATTTAGCATTTGCATTACAGGATGATTGTGTGAATACAGGATTGTGAGGGAACTCGGGAATCATCAGAACTGGGACCTCACCACTGCAGAAAACCACCTGCTTTAAGTACCTTTCACCAAGAGAACAATCTCCACCTGAAAACAGGCTGATTTTTCTGCTTTCCAGTATTCCTGCTGGAAAGCTGTTTCAAGCCTCACTACTTGGGTGGTTAGAAACCCTCATTTAATTTCTAATCTAAATAATTCATAGCTAGTTTCTAACCATTTGTTCCTGTGCTAACATTGCCTTTTGGGTTAAATTGTTCTTCTCCCTGTGGGGTGTTTACTCCTGTGATGTATTTTAGAAAGGGCAATCATATTCCCTCTACGGCTACATTTTACAAGGCAAATAAATCAAGCTCTTGTACAACAGCCTTTCCCAGCCTCAGACTGAGCCCCTTGTCCAAGGGAATAAGCAAATAGAGCAAAGTGCCTTCTCCAGAGCTGCCCAGTGATGTTACTGCTCATGGACCAGCTGAAACGCTCTCCTGTGCAAAGGAGATGAGATGTGGTTTAATGGAAATTACCAGTATCTCTCTCCTGATCATTTCTTTTTTTCTTTTCCAATCTTTCGACTCCCCTCTTTTGTTTTCTACATTCGACAGAAGTTGCTTTAGCCCTGATGGTGCCCTTACAGAGAAGGGCTCCACAGCACAGCAGTGGCCTTCCCCCACTCTGACTTTTCCTATTTTAACTACTAATAATCTTTTTTAAATTAAAAAAAAAAAAAAAGAGTTGAGGTGGAATATCCTACAGAACCTTAGAAGGAAAACCTTGCTGAAGCTGAGAAAGAGACTGTTACTGCCTGCCCTGCCATGCAACTGCCTAACAGGTAAAACTTAATTTCTCCTTACAGTCTGACACTGATTTGTTGATACCAAACAGTGGTTTTTTATGCTATCATGTGATTCTTCATTTTTTCCTTCCTTGAAATCTGAGACAGGAAAGCTCAGAAAACAAATAGCTTGCAAACTGTCTTTCTCCTTGCATGGAAATGAGGATTCTTTCCTGAAAAGGGTACTCTGCTAAAAGGTCAGGTCTTCCCCTTCCTATCTGTCTTCCATGGACAAAACTCTGCTTTTGATGTAATGGATTATTTAGGATTTTGTAGGAAGGCCTGAGGGATCTGCTGAAATAGGTAAAATGATTATGAGTGGCAGCCCGTAATGTTGTACAGAAGTAAGAGAAACATTTTTGTGCTGTTTAAAAATAAATAAAAAAAAAGACCAAAATGTAAGTTTGAATAATTGTTCTCTCTAAGGTAGAAGCAGAACAGTACATGATCCTGATGTTAAGTGTAACATCCTCCAGAACATTTGAAATCACCTTGCATTATTGATACAACAGACCTCCATGGAAATTACTTATTTTCTTCCTTCTTTAAATTTAAAAATAATGGACTGATTGGACCAAGCAGCTGAAAGCCCAGATAGTGCATCTAGAGTTTGTTTTGTGAATTATTAACATAGCTCAAAGTTAAAAATTTAGCTTTGCTTGGAAACCCACTCTCCCATTAAGCTTGACTGCTGTTTGCAGTTTACATTATTTCCTTGACACTGCTGTGAAACTTCCTCTTAATTGGAGGCTATTGTGGGACTTGAAGATTTTTGTTTATTTGAAAAATATAGTACGGTTGAATTACCAGGACCTATTAATATACATGTAGTAATGACATGTAATCACCCACAACTCCCTTGAGATGACTCTGGCACAACAACCCCATTTCATTTTCAGGAAATAAAAAGCATCCAATTACCTAAACAACCACCTATTTCACATTAACCACACACCAATAATCAGTCAATTGGGGGAATGTTTATTTCCCTGGCCCATCCTACCTCTCATCCTCTCTGTCCTCTCTTCCTGTACCTTTTTTCTCCTTCGCTGTGGGCTGCAGTTGTAAGTGGGGAGGAAGGTTCACATCTCTCCATAATTCCTTTGGTAAAACTGCTCAACATGTCTCCTATTTGCTCAACATGCTGTAAGCAATGTTGTTGCTCAGGATTATGCTGGTGAACTCGGGCCAGTCACCCAGCAGCACAGCCAGGCATATTTTTAAAGTGCTGCTGCACAGCAATAAACAGACCTTCATACATATATTTTTCTTCCAAAAATGAAAGGAGTCCCATCTGTACTGTAAACGCATATCTACATTTTTCACTCTAATGCAATCTGTCCAAAGTTATCCTTATTATGTGTGGGGGGCATTGTCTTGGGAGCAGGGTGGGCAGAGGCTTTCCAGGATAGGTTATTGATAACGTGCAGTACCCCACTGGGTTCCCTCTGTTTATGCCCACTCTGCAAAAATAAGCCTCAGGCACCGGGTCACAAAATGTTCCTGCATCTCCCAGGAGGTCAGGCTTGAGAGATAAAGGGAGGCAGAGGAAATGCCAATATAAAACGCAGACTTGGCAAGAACAGCTCCCCATCCAGCTCAGAGGGATCACGGAGAGCTCCAACTTTCTTTCTTTTCTCTGAAGAAGTCTCGATTTTTCTCTCTCGAAGGGCCAAAAGGGCACCTGGAGCTCTTCAGAGGTATGAATGGGATCTCAGGCACTGATCTCAGGCTTCTGATCATTTCAGCAGCAGGAGGAGGCCAGAGATGATGTGAACCAAAGGGAGCTTTTGATTACCTGATTTTACCGCCGCCGCACTCCATGGAATGTTTTCCATGTAAAGATGCACATCTATCAATATCAACAAAAGGACAGCAGAATCTGACAAGTAACGATCTTGGACACAGCTAGAGAAACTCCTTTACCTCCCAAACTTCTCATGGGGCAAAAAGTGAAAGAAACTGCCAGAAATTTCCGTCCATCACTAAAATCTGTGCTAGGTCAGGAAAATAAGGAAATAGCTGCAGTCCTTAAACTTTACTACGGTAGTTCCAGCTCAGGAAAATGTCCCTGGCAACGTACCGTTAAGGTCAACAAGTCAAAGCAACCAAAAAATTGTTCCAGAAATATCACATTTTTTTCGTTTTACCTACCTGCCACTGCACAAGGACAGAGGAAGTCGTGTGGGGAGTCACTAACACAGAACTGGGTGGTTCATCTGGAACTAAACGAGAGAAAAAGGAAACAAAAACAGTTACAGCAAGAGGGTGAAAAAGAGGCAGATTTTATTTCTTAGATTCTCCTTCTTCACTGCTGAAGAAAATCTTCCATCCCAACCACTACATGGTGGGTCTCAAAAGCAGCGTGGTGGATATGGATACTGGAACCCAGGAACTTCTCCTACATCCCCTGCTCTACCTGTGGCCTTGGCAGCTTGAGCAGGAACAACAAAAGCTGAAGGCATAAACCTGAAGGAAACTGCAGCAGCCAGCTTACAAACTACTAGGTGCCCATTTGAAAGGAAGTTAAATGTGTGAGGGCTCCAAAGTGTGAGCAAACTTCTCCCAGATTCTTCGTGCCACAGTTGGGGCAAGCCCACCTCATATGTAGGAGTCTGAGTCAAATAGTCACAAATTATTCTAGGGCAGCTTGATTTACCACAGGTGAACCCCTTCCTGTGCCCATGGCCTGTAGCACATACAGACAGCACAGCAGCTCAAACACATGAGGCAAAGGCTTATCAGGAGCTGACAGCCCTCCACAGCACAACGCTCCAGTGGCAGCTCCGGGTCTGCTCAGCAGAATAAGTGTTCGGTTTGTTGAGGAGCTGAGAAGCTTTCACAGCGTTTCCCCGTTGCATTGTGAGGAGGCCAAGCACAGCTCTGGATTCACTGTGGCTAAATTCAAAGAGAATTTAAAATAAAACTTTAAATTCCGAAAGAGTGAGTCAGTGCTGCCTCATTAGTGCAGTTACAGTCTGCACCGATCCTGCAGCGGCTGCGCAGGAAGGTGGAGAGTCGGGATGTCATTAAAAAGCTGCTTGGCATGTTCCTCAGGTTATTACAAGGGTTCTTGTTTAGCTTCTGATACTCCTGAGCAATGTCCTCTGTTTTTCTGATTTCAAGATCACAGTCTTTAAACACTCCTTTGCAAAATGCTCTCCTGCTTTGTATCTCGGTGTCCTGTTTAAAACTCCTCATTCCTTGCTCTGTAAGAAATCCTGAAGAATTCCTAGCACCATGTATATAGAATCATGAAATCATTCAGGTTGGGAAAGACCTCTAAGATCATTGAGTCCAACCATTGAGTCAGCCCTTCCAAGTTCACCACTGAACCACATCCTCAAGTGCTACATCTACACGTCTTTTAAATCCTTCCAGGGATGGTGACTCCACCACTGCCCCAGGCAGCCTAATCCAGTGCTTGACAACCCCTTCAGTGAAGAATTTTTCCTAATATCCAATCTAAGCTTCCCCTGGTGCAACCAGAGGCCAACTCCTCATGTCCTATTACTTGGGAGAAGAGATCGATCCCCACCTCACTACACCCATATATATTTATTTATATATGTATATATCCCAGTATTACCCAATTTCCTAGAGTAACAGTACCTACTGATGCTTTTTCATACTTTGCAGAGTTCCTTTCTCCTTTTAAGACATCAGAGCTACTTCTGCATTCAGGCATCGACTTTATACAATCAAGGAATTAGAGGCTGATCTCTAAGGCTAAAAATAAAAGCCTTGTCAATGTCATTCACAGTTTATTAGTCCTGATCTGCAGGATTAAATGCTCATGTTTCCAGGAGCTTCATACTCTTCTTACTTATACCTCAGCAATTTTGCCATATTGCAGACTGATGTGGATTGTGAGGGAAAACAACTGAAGAAACTTCTCCAAATGTATGCAAGGTTCTACATTTATTTTTAATGATCTCTTGTAAATTATTCAATTTCTGCAAAGATAATGGTTAGTGCAGAGTTTGGAAGCCAATCAAACGAAGTTTAATTCCATTTTGAGACTCCTGAAAGTATGATTCATTATCAGAGGGCACAGCAGGACACTTGAGGCTGCCTGGTAATTCAGCTGTATCTCACTGCTACCTGTATCAACTTCCTATGAACAAACCTGCGTTGACTGTTGATTTTCACTGCACAGTCCCAGTGGAAATCACGTGGCAGTGGGCCCAGCAGACCCAGGAGCCCTGGGAAGTGCCCACCCCGTGGCGCTCCTCCTGCCTTACCATCCTGCAGAGTCGTGACCGCCTCTGTCTCCGCACTGAAGTCGCTGTCCCCGATATCGTTGGTTGCCTTCACTCGCAGTTTGTAAGAGGTGAAGGGGTTCAAGCTGTGGAACGTAAAAAATGGGGCTGAGGGATGAAACCTCCCCACATCACCACAACTTGCTTCTACAGAGAACCTGCCCATTGCCAAACAAAGTCATTCAGCAGTTTGTCTCTTCCCCCCATCGCCTTTTCTCTGCAGCCTCCCCAGCTTCCTCGTAACGTGGGGGTGTTTGCACCCCTGCTGCCATCAGCATCTTCTCAGATGTCCATTGCCCTCGGATCCCAAAACCAATCCTGGATTCATCACAGAACTGGGCGCCAGGAAACAGACATGAAGCTGCAGCTCATGGAGCAGCCTGGGGATGGAGCTTGTTGGGAAGGACAAGCTGTGCTGTTACTCAAGTTCTGCGTGGCTGTGCAAAACCTGGCTTTCAAGGTGCTTTGCTGAGATATCCTCACAACTGATCCTCAGAGCATGGAGGGGGATTGCAGGTGGAGGCAGGTAACGTGCCCTGGGTCAGCCAGTGCACAGCAGGCACTGGAATTCAGAGCACCAGCCTCCTGACTAATCCCTTACACCACACCACTTGATCAGGGCATTTTGTTCCTACCGAATTTCAAATTAATGCTATTACCTGGATTATTTAATAAAGACAGCAACAACAGATTCCCTGCAGCTCTTTTATCTGTGCGGTGCTTTAAGATATGCAAAGAGTGATTTCCAGCTGACACAACCTTCACAGAGATGCTTCTGTCTTGGCTTGGCAGGGGAAGGTGAGGGGGAGGCTGCCTTTGGAGTCACAGGCAGAGGCTTGAAATGCAGAGCTGTAACTTACAGGGGGATTTAGCTAATTAATTGGTAGTGTCTAGCCATCCGCTGGCAGATGTAACACTGACTGCAAGCCCAAGTAAAGTTACTTGTAAGGAATGATTAAACATCAAGGATAATGCATCCTGATGGGCAGCACTCTCACATCCACGACTCTTCCGGACTTCCACAGGAAAATGCTTTTAGCAAGGAGCAGAAGAAATCTCTTTAAGCAGTGTCACCCTATTAGGACACCATTACTTACCTATAGCAACCTGAATCATCTTTTCCAATCTTTTGTTTTCGGTCAAGTCAATGCCAAGTCTAAATGGCAGAGATGGTTTCCTTGTTTTTACAGGTTTTGACTGGAAAGATACTGGCACAGGACCAGTGAGCTGCCATATACCACAGCCACTGATGCTTTTATAACAGGCCTGAAAGATCTGTGTCTGAATGATTTGAATACTTGATTCTCCTAAAGCTCACGGCCTTTTAGAAATAATCTGATTTGTACCAGCTCGTCAACAGAGGAAATGGACAGCAAAACAAGTACCTGCTCATAGACATTCAATTACTTTTGCCAATGTTACAAGGACTTTAATTACACCAGCATTGCTGAAGATAAAATGAAGCCTGAATAACAAAGTTTAAACATTCTGATGCTATCTATAAACTTCGGTATGGAAAATACAGATAAAAATGGTTCTCATTTCATCTGGAAAAGCTTATATAGAGATAATTGCAATGCAGCATTCAGAGTGGATTTTTACATCAGTCAGTACTGAAAGGATTTTTAACTAGTTGTATTTTACAGAGCACTGTGTAGCTTACATATGATTTAGCCTGAGTAGTGTTATCTGCGGTGCTGAGCTTCCAGGAAGGGCTTCAAAAAGATGCACTGCAGTCCAACTTTAATTAGATTTATTGCATGACCTTCAGCAAATCTCTCAACTGCTGTTCATAACACCACCTCTAAAATGGGAGCAGTGACCTCACTTAACCTCTCTCCCTCCCAAGAAGACTGTGAAGCTGAGTGATGCTTGTTTTGGTTTCCTAACTCTTGGGAAAGTGTGGGAATTTCTATGCTAGCCTGGCATCATACGGTACCTTTCGATAACGCAGGACGTCGCCTCGTGGCTGATGGAAGAGGAGTAGGTTTGCCAGTCTCCATTGGGCAGTTCTCGCACTTGGACTGTGAAGTATCGGATCGGGGAAGATCCATCACTTCCAGGGACCCACTTCAGCAGCAGACTCCGGGAGGACACGTCGCTCTGGGGGGTCATCACCTGCCTGGGAGGTGCTGGTCGTTCTGCAATTAAACCATAGTTCGGTATTGCTTTGAGAGGGAATTCAAGACAACATAAAATGTGACAGCCCGATCAGATTTTCATAGTGGGAATGCCACAGGAGATTGAACTTCTGGATTTGCCCCATGAAGTATACGACCATCCCATTCCTTAACCTTCTCCTGCAATGAGCAGCAGTAAAACTGATTCTTATCTCCCTGCATCAAAGGTCAGCATTGAATATAAACCTTCCTAGAAGTGAACCTCAAACTTGAGGGGGGTCTCGGCCTGGTAGATTAAAGAAGAATCATTAGGACTGGCAGTCTAGCAAAGCAAGGCAATCTTTAATTAAACTCAGCTGTGCTTCTGGCTGCAGTTGCTCTTTTGTAAGAATTTGCCTATAAATTAGCTCACTTTTTAACCTGTTCTTACTCCTTGGTTCCAGGGACTTTGTTCTCTCTGTGCTATGTAGCAGCCTCTTCCTGCAGCTGCTGCCCAGTCGAGGCACGAAGGAGAGAAAGGGATGAGCTGGAACAGGCTGTTGTGTTGCTGAGTCCAAGCACATGCAGCTGATACTGGATTCCTGCACCAGCCCTCTCTGGCAAGGATCTGGGAGCCATCAGCAGCTCCCGGTGCTGCTTCCAAGCCCCAGCCTGGAGCCAGTGCAGAGCTGGGGCTGCAGCACCTGCTCCAGGTCATTTCCAGAGCTTCCCAGCTTTTCCCTTCCTACCCACTAACCTTGAACCTGCAAAGTCAAATCAGCCTGTGCTGAGGGAGATCCCTCCAGAGTAATTACCAGCACACCTTTGAGATGAGCAGGGAATGGTAATGCAGGTGTAAGCATGCCAGTCCCCAACTGTTTCATTACAGATCTCCTTTCCCGTCACCGCATCTCAGCACTCCATCGATTTCAATAGAGAAACTCTATAGAGTGAGGAATAATTGTTTAATTGTTTATCATGAAGATTATTGATTCTGATTAAAATGTGTGGCATGTAATAAAGCAAAAATTGATTGGAGACACCGCAGTGACTTGCTTTTGAGAAGCAATTCAATTCAACTTCATCAGCACTTGTTTCCATAAACACACCTCTGCCTGCCTGATTCCTCACAGCTCCTCATGGCAAGCACTTCATTTCCCTGCTGCCCCCTAAAACCATTTCCTGCGTGTTTTGGCATTTCTCTGCAGCCTGCTCTTGCTGACATCAGTGCCCAAAGACTTGTAAGCTATTAGCTGGAGGAAGCCCTGGGTGCCAGCAGCCTGCGAGCCGCAGCACAACGCAAAAGGTCAGTGCCTTACACTGACAGGCTGAGACAGGTACTCAGGTTCTTCCATCCCAGGAAGTGAGTGTCGTGCAGGGATTTTATACACTCTGCTGATGTGCTGTGCAGTTTTGGGCAGGTCAGGTCTTGTAGTCAGTCTCCCCCGGCTCGGTTTTCCTTCCGCTGCTAATGGGAGATCTTAAAATCTTCTGTGTTGCAAGATATATTTCCTGACTGTTTGTACAAACCCATTAGTATAAAGAGTTTATTTATGGGAGTTTAGCCACAAGCAAATGCTAAGGTGAGCTGTTTGTGCAGGAATGTAAGGCTTGACTGTACCAGTCCACATGACTCTACGGGCTACTTTTAATTTCTTGTTACATTCACATTTTCTGACTCAGTTCTGCCCTGAACACTGGTGTTGACTATTCTGAAATATCACTGTGTAGATTCAAAGCACTGCAGCAGAACCTCTGGAGAGCACAGCCACAATATAACTTGGGATCTATAAATCACAGGTATCATTGTAAAATGTAAAAAAATATGTTTTCCTTATCCAAGGAATTTACAAGGACACGAGTGACCAATTTTGCTAATTTTCAAGGGAATTTTTGTGCCTGTTTACCTCAGTATCGAGAACTGCAAGGATATCAAATGCATTTTTATTAATGGAAATATCTCTTTCCTCTAGAATATTTACCATCATATATACAAATTTTGGGTTGATTTCTTGTTAGCACAATAGGTGCACTGTATATATTTCTTTATCATCCCCTTATATCGTTCTTGCTGATGTGAGAATACACATTCCTCTCCCTACACTTCAGACATTGGATCACTTCAGTTAACTCTTGGTTCCATTGCATGTGTAGAGACTCGGCAGAGCTGTCCATCAAAAAGAGAAAGGGTTCATGCTATACCATGACTTGCCTTCTCAAGATAACCCTAAAGCACTGATAGCAAGAAGGGATCATTGTTCCCACAGCAGAGCTGGGAGTTCTGACTTGAGCTATTGTGTATCCTCGTGCAAGGTCTGGGAAATCTGAGCACATATTATTGAGAAGGAGAGGCTCTGAGCTTTGAGACTCCACTTTATTTGCCATGGTGGGGTTTTTTGAAGCTTCCACATGTTGGACTTTGAACTTCCCCTTTGACAGTAATCAGACAGGGGCGGAAGAAATCCTGAGCTGATAAATCTCTTTGATGGACAGTATCTTTGGCAGAGGCATTCTCAGTTTTCTAACACAGCTCCAGAGGTTCTCTCTCTGAGGACTGCACTGTTATGCACTGAGAAGGCTGCACATGACCTAGAGAGCTATGCCAGTGGGAATTTTAACTCCAACCACACAGGCTAGAAATAGTTGAAATGCACCTCACAGGTTCTTGCTGCTGGTGGTTGAACATCAGACCAACGCCCTCTCTTCTTAGAAGTGTTATAGGAAAACAATAGGGAAGACACTGGGGACAAATAAAATGGGAAATCCTTACTTTTTCACTAAATGATTTGCAAGTGTAGAAAGGACTTTAAGCAAAAGATTGATTAGAAGGCACATTTTAAGAACTAAAAGTAAATATAACTGGTTGTATTATAGTGCAAGACTTGGGCAAGAACTGAGACCAGGCCCAGAAGCACATATAAAAGTTCTAACAATAGTTGAAAGACATCTGTGGAGGTCTGCCCTGGTGACCTGCTGAAGTGTGCTTCTCTCTGAACACTTATTTTTATATTTCACACAAGCTGCATGGTTCTGACTTTTGAGTGTGAAGTTTTCTTAAAGATCAATATCCAGACAGCACAATGGGTCAGAGCAGCACGCCGCACAAACCCCAGTGATGCTGGTAAAGTTACCCTGGCTGCCTTTGACTTCATCAGCTCAAGGGACCAGATACATCCTTTGCAGTGAAACGTGGCGTGTGGTGCAAGACCAGAGGAAAACCCACCCTCCTGTTCTCCACCAACATATTCACCAAAATATCCTTTTTTAGCCTCTGAATTAAAAAAAAATAAATCTTCATGCACAAGTAGAAAATGCAATTTTTCTATCTGGCAGCTCGAGAGATCTGTTCTAAAACTGGAAAAATGAGCAGTTACTTGAGCCAAAGCATTAAAAAGAAGCAATGATGCAGCGCAGATCCTGTAATACCTTACATGTCTTTCACGTCTTGAAACGTTTGGTATCTAAGCATCTGGTTTCATTTACAGACATGTAGAAACGCTGCCTTCAAGTAGATTCCCTTCAGAATGGAATTTGACTGGAGATTCAGAATAGCAAACAACCATTTCACGGCTGAGACAAGAAACAGAAAAGGTCTGGGCAATCCAGATGCAAACGCTCTGCTCGAGCGTGTGGCAGTGAAAGGCCAGAGTAATTACAAACACATTAGGTCAGGGCTGAGGTACAATGGAGGAGCTGTGGAGAAATTCTGCAACACCACTGCCTCTCATTTTGCGTTCCCTAATCAATATAATTCATCCATCACTTACTTTCTTAAGATTGCAATCTTTCTAGAAAATGAGAGAGATGGGGGGGAAAAAAAAAAAAAGAAAAGGAAAAAAAGCCATCTGACTGCAAAAGGAGGCTGCATATGGCCAATATAGCAGCTGATGGAAAAATCAATTCCAACAGCCCGGCAGGTTAGAAGAACTGTGCCTCATAAAAGTCTGTCTTGCTTTCTCAAATCATGATGTTGCTATGGTTTGGGGCAGGTTTATGGGGTGAGAAGGAGGAGGTGCACAGGCTGTGGGCTGTCATTAAAACTCCCCTAAGGGCAGCACAGGCTTCGGGGCAGGCAGGGGAAGGCTCTCAACCCGCGGCTGGAAGCGTTACCTCGTTTCTCTGTGGTGATCACCGTGGCTTCCAGGGGCTCCCCCCAGCCCTGCCTGGTCTTGGCGGACGTCCTGAAGATGTAGGCTGACTCCGGGGTGAGGTCTGTGGCCGTGAACTGCCGCACCGTCGAGCCGACCTCCACCGTGGTGAACTTGTTGGGGCTGCTGCTGGCCAGGCGATAGGCGACCTGGTACCCTGCAAGCACAGCACCAGCCAGGGAGGGGGAAAAGGGTGAGCTGCTTTTACTAGCAGGGACAAAAGAGCACCAGAGCTATTAGTTTATCATAATTGCTTATCTGAGATCAGAAGAAAGTAATTTACTTCCGTTGCCGTTATAAAACTACTCTACTCTACAGCAAATTCCATACCCTGCGAGGAAAATCACACATAGTGGAGCTCACAAGGGTCTACAGAATATAACTGCCACCAAACCCATCTCATATTCCATTCTTTATACCAACAAGATGCAAAACCAGCCTAATCTTTCCTGAGCATACTGGTACCTTCTTGGAAATCAGAGGAACAAACAGAGCTGGTGCAATATGTCACCTGGTTGAGGCGGTTCAAGGCAACCCTCCAGTTTCATCTTTCCACCCCAGCACACATGTGCATGTGTGTGCACCCCCACTCACAGGTTGTTCTGCCCTCTCACAGTTTCAGCAGTGGCTCAGACTCAAGGTTCTCCAGCTGCAGCTCCAGCAGCTGGATTGCCCAAAATGTGCAGTCCTATCAACCCTCCACTCAAGGCTTGTTCCTCCTTTCTGCACTTGCTTTTTCCTCAGCTCTCACACGCCCCTACAACTGTGCAAAGGGGCCAGAACTGCCAATAAAACCGCCCTTCTCCTGTCACTCAGCATCGCTGCCCTTGCCCACAGTCCAAGGAGGAGCCTGCAAGCTGTGTGGTCCTGCTTCATCCATTCAGCTCTGAACAGTCAATTCTGCTGATGCCTGTGAGCGATAAGCCCCGTTCCACCCTGCCTGACAATCAACAGCTCATATTTAGCCCATGTTATTAATGATTCAACTGTGCAAGGAGGGCTTCCAGGGTTCTCACGCACCACTAGCAACAACTGTCCCCCAAAGAGGGTCTGCCAAATGTTCAGATCCATTCTGTAAACCCAGCAATTGAATCAGGCTCTCACTTCTGGAGCTCGATGGTAACTTCCAGTCCAGCAGCTGACTTCCAAAATCAATTAATACCAGAACTGATGTGGGGTTTTATTGCCCGAGCTGAATGTGTGATTAAACGCTTCACGGAGCTACACGGGGCAGGGGGCAGCCAACAAATCCAAATCAAAGCAGCTGAAAACAAAACAGTCATGGCACGGCTCTGCCAACCCTCTGCTCATCTTCCGAATGACAAAAGGCATCCGCAGCACCTGAGCCACCCCTTTCTCACGGAATTAATATCCCAGCCAGACTCTGAACTCCCACCACATTTTGGCTGCAACAAGCCCAAGGAGAGCCAAACCCGGCACGCTTCATTCAGGAAGGTCAGTGCATGAAATCTGAGGGGGTTTATCTTACCTATGGCTATTAGACAAGACTCAGTGGCATTTATTCCCCACTGTGAATACACAGCAATTGCCACGTGCCCACTCACAGAAGAGGCCCAGAGCTCCTGCAGCCCCTGGAATGAATGCCACTCGCGTGTGGTGCACTCTGTCACAAACAGCGGAATTTAATTGGGATACAGATGGTATTAATTTTGCTTTGCTGACTCTCACAGTGCCACTGACGATGCACCAATGCATCCTTGTCCTTTCTCCTCTGGCAGCTGCTCAGGGATAGGGGGGCAACAGCCACTGCTGCTTCACATGGAATAATTTGATTGCACCAACACTTTAATAATGTTTTGACTTGGTCAGTCCTGCACTGGTCAGACAGCTGGATTTAAGGATCTTTGTAGGTCCCTTCCAACTGAAATAGTCTATTCTAATCTAATCAGTAAAAAGAGGCCTGAATTTTCAGAGCTCCTGAGCATGCTTAGATCCCAGCAAAGTCTGAGGGTCTTACCCTTCCAACATTTCATTCTTCCACCTTCAAATTACCTCCTTTTATCTGTGGGACTAGCTCTTCCATTACTGGTCCAGTATATTCCACCAAAGTATTTCTGTGCCTTTAATACTGTAATATTTTGATCTTTTTTAAAGTCTACAGAAAGACAGAGAGCAATGGGGAGAAGGAACTGAAATATATGATCTTTTTTGTTTATACTGATGTGAAGAATGTGGGAATGAAAACCCCAGTGCAGGATCTTAACAAGGAGGAAAAGCAGTCAAAGAAAAGCACTGGGGAAATTTTTACAGCAGCAGGAAAGATGAAGGAAGAAGCAACTAAGATGGCTAAAGAAGCTTGATAAAGGGACATAAGACGTAAAGAATAAGACCTGGAGGGAAACAGAGAATATTAAAAGAATAGAAAAGTTGATTTATCTAGTTATTAAAAGATAAGTATGATATCTGGGACATATCCTTGTCAAGCAATTTCCTCTCTTTTCTAAACCTTTGTAAAATATACCATGATGTTAAAATGTAAGGAGGGAATGGAAAGATAACTATTTACTGCTAAATGGTGGTACTCGTGCTGGAAAGCCAATTACAAACACACTCAGATTAGGTAGAGGAACACATATCTAGGCCATTATAATATCTTACACAAGACTGGGTCCATGGCTAGTGTAAAAACTAATTTAGCCATGAGAAAGAGGAAATCACTTGTCACAGCCTGTGTCTCTGACAGGCTCTGCAAACTCCCTTTCTATGCATCCCTGTGAAAAACAGCATCAGCCCTCACTGCCCTCTCCTACCTCTGCTGTGCTGTCTGACAGTCTGGGTAAATATCTATTTTCCTGGATACCTCAGGCAGAGTTTACACAATCAGAGCTGTCAGCTTTACAGATTTCCTAAGAAAATCAGCACTTCCACGGGTCTGATTTTAAGGTAGATATCCAACCTCTACACCTGAATTCTTCTCGCTCTTATTGCTACCTACAACCCACCTGAGAGACACACAGCACTGCATTTTGATCTCCTGCATCTTCTATTGGACAGTCTGGGACAGCCAGGATACAGACTGGCATAAAAAGCACTACTTTTACTTTTTCTGAGTGGCACAGAAGACTCAGCATTTGAACTACAGCTTGGATAATAACTGGGGCTAACACAAGATCAAAAAGATAAAATTATTAAGTTGATGAATTCAGCAACAAGGGATGGGAGAAGAAAGGAAATGTTAAGTGAAATCAAACAAGGCAAATCAATAGAGGTAAATGGAAAGTGTTCAAAGAGAAATTAATGTATGCTTGAGGGCTGTAAGAGGCAATTGCTGTAGTGGAGGAATAAGCAGCTTCCTTCCCTTACTAGATTACGACAATAAGATGTTGCAGATATCTTAGAATAATTAAAAAAATAAGTTAAAAATCAAAGGTTATGAATGAAAGTAAAATCTTGAAAAGGTGATCAGGAGAAACTTTTTTGGGAAAGGAATACCTTACAGAATATGAAGTATTTGGATGGCCAGTAAGAGGAATTCATACTATTTTCTTAATTTTTTTCCCCATATAGCATTAGAGCCCAAATCTCTGCTGCTATTGGGAATGCTGCCATTCACCAGGCCAAAGCATCACGAAACAAAACCCTGAAAGATGAACTCTTCAGGAGTTTATTTATTCATTGAAACCAGGTTGTTTGTTTGTTTGTTTTTTCACTTGAGCATCTCTTTAAATACTTTTTGCACAACTGCAAGCAGTTCCACGAGCTGCACTCTCTCAGCTCAATCAGTGGCAACAGTCTGAGCTGCCTCGTGAAACGTTAGGTCACCGCAACACAACCGGTGGATTCCCCAAAGCAAGCGGGCAGGAGGATGCCAACACCCCGTGAATATCAAAAAGCTTTCAAGCTCATCACCACACAAAGCCCCTCAGAACTGACAGCACCCCCTCGTGCAGGCCATGGCGCAGCAGAGATACAACCACTTATTAATTTGTCACACAACTCGGGGAAGGGCGAACGATCCTGGGAGGTTCCGGGCGGCGCGGTGAGGCAGCAACCCGGTTTGTTTGGCTTCCCTGCTTATCTGTTTTAGGGCCAGCAGGTGTGCAAGTGCAGCCTGGGATCAGAATAGGAATTTGCAAACATGGATTACGTCCAATTTTGGTTCTAATTCTCAGCGGAGCTCTCACACTTTTTTTTTTTTTTTTGCCATAAGCTTCAGGTAAATGCTAAATACCAGGATACTATGAGGAATACTAACCAGGGCCTGGGAGGATGCAGGTTAAGCTCTCGTTTTCAGGGGAAGCTCACAGCTTGAAGTGCACATATGCACATTAATGCATCATTTATCTTTAATAGTATCTGAAGGAACTATGTGGGTGCTGGCTGAACTGCGTGCAGAAAAGAAGACAGAGTGAAGCCTCAGATGGTTAGTGTAACATTCCCAAAAGGAGAAAGGGAAATATCTAACAGCCTTCCACAGTAAAATATTTAAACAAACAAACAAGTGGTTTTTTTTTTCCCTCTTGGTGCCTGCCAGTATTTCATCCTGCTAATCTCTCTCTGAAATGCTAGAGCATGTTTTTATATAGATTACAAAAATGTTAGCTGCAAAGGTGCATGTATACTCAGAGGACAAGGCAAGCAGAGCAGGAACATTAGTTCAAAGGCTCTGAATATAAGTTGCTCTTGCAAAGCAAGTGGTTTTTCTTTCCAGCCCCAAGAGTGAACAGAAGGGCACTGCACAAAATTAGTTCACTCATTTTTCCCAATGACTCCACTTCGCTGCACTTGACTGGGGTAGGGAGGGTCACGAGGTGTTTTGGAAGTTCATTAAAGTAATGAGATTTAAAAGGTGAACAGGAAAAAAAAAAAACTCCAAACCCAAAAATATGCAGCCTTTCCTTAGAATGCTACATATTGAGGTTTTATCTGTTTTGGAAGCACAGCTCACTTCTTAGGAAAGATCACAGAAGTACCCAGCATGAGCAATTTTCACTTTTCTCTCTGCCATTGGCAGCTAACTACTTCCTCCAGGAACCTCAGTATTTCTACCATGGAAAAAAATAAAAAGAGTGGGAACTGTTGAATAAAGACAATGCACTTCAAAGAGGTGGACTGCAGGAACTGGCAGGTAACACTGCCCTGGGAAGGAATTCTAAGGGAAAAGGGAATTCAGGTTAGCTGACCATTTTAAAAGAGACCAAAAAAAAAAAGGTACGACAATCCCAGAGGAGACAAAAGATGTTAAGAGGCCAATATGTTTGCATTCAGAGCTCCCTAATGACCCGAAAATCAAAACTGAATTGGACAAAAGTTGAAACAGGACGAAGGTCTAAGGGAGTGTATAAATAGACAGCACAGGCACGTAGGGATAAAACCAGAACAGCTGAAGGGCAAGGTGAGTTATAACCTGAAGGGCATCAAAAGCAATGAGAAAGATTTTATAAATACATTAGAAATCCAAGAGAGAGGAGGAGGAAGACAGGTCAAGCAGTGGGAAGACAAGATGAGCACAAGACAGGTGAGGCTGATACCTCCATTCTTTCCTTTTCACACACAACAGAAAGTTGATGCTGACTAGAGACTCAACACAAATCAAAACTGACATCAATATAAGTAGGGATGTAGGCTAGAATAGAGAGCAGCTTAACAAATATCTAGTTAAGCTCGATGTAATCAAGTCAGAAAGGCCTGATGAAATTTGCCCTGCAGTGCTCATATAACTAGAGGGAGCCATCTCTGAATAATTAGCCGTTCCCTTCAAGAACTTGTAGATGACAGGAGACATCCCAGAATATTACAGAAGGGCAAACAGACTACACTGCCTTTTAAAATGAGGCAAGACCAACTAGAGGAATTATGGAAAAATCTAACTCAAGTTCAATACCCAGGAAGATGCTGGGGAAAAAAAAAAAGAGTCAATATACAAGCATCCATGAGGATAATAACGTGCTAAGGAACAGCCAATATCTGTTTGATTGGAGCAAAGAATAAATATCAAATAATCTGTTTTCTATTTTGACAGTGTAATTGGCCAGGTGGGAAGAGTAGGTATGATCCACGCTGACTTTGAGTAAGGTTTTAATATGGTTGCACAGAGTCCCATCAAAAGCAAACAAGAGAAACAGAACCTAAGAAAAATACTGCACATTTTGAGATGAACACTTAAAAAAAAAAAGAAAAGTAAAAAAAGTTGTTATCAATGATTTGCTAACAACCTGGGAGGATGTATTAAGTAAGCTCTCATGAGACCTCATGAATGAGTCTGGTTCTAATACTTTCATTAATGGCCTGGCTGATGGAATTGCCAGTCTGCTTGCAAACTCCAAAAATGACACCAAGCTGTGAGTGGCCGTGTGCACTTTAGAGGACAAGAGTGTCATTTAAAGAGATCTTGGTAATGAAGAGAGATGGTCTGGAATCAGTGAGATGAAATTCAATAAAGGCATCTGCAAATTATCACACTTAAAGAGGAAAAGCTTAATGTACTTGTAAAAAAGGAGGACTGGCTGACCTGGAAGTGTACTGTGGAAAAGGGCAGGAATTAACAGTGGGACATAAACCTACTCAGTTACACCATCAGTGTAGTCAAGGACTGCATGAAGCATACTGGGATGTATTACTGGGAATGGACTGTGAAAGTCACTGGAAACAATGACAAACACTAAACTCTTTCATTCCAACCCTGCATTTGTATGATTTTATTATCAACATAATGGCAACGAGTAAGAACCAGCTGAGGGGGGATGTTCTGCACAAAGAACTCTGCAAAGACAAAATAAAAGAGAGTTCCTACTCCACCAGGCTTGCAACTTCAGCAAAATGAGGCTGACAAAGTGCAGCAACGTGAGAGGTTGGAACACAGTCGGGGGAGCAAAATGTCTTTTGTGCTTTCTCATCATTTCCATCAAACGATTTTTTTTCTCCTTAACCACATCCTGTGATTCAAATCCCAATCTCTGCTGAGAGCAAGTTCTAGGACACACAGTTCTTTAAAAAAAAAAAAAAGGCAACAAATCAAACCCACAAGACAACCTGGAAGCCAACCCTCCTTGAACTGCAGAGAAACCCTGCGTGGATCCATCTCTGGCAGCTCACTGCTGCCAAGCTTCACACAGACTCCTCCTCGTGCTCAGAAAATCCTGCAGTGCCTGCCTTTGGATGCCATTTGATGACTTTCCTGCATCTTCAGGTGCCAGGATCACTTTGGTAAACTACACACCTGAGCAAACACTTTGAGTTCTTGACTCAAGATTTAAGCACAACGCAGGACCAGTCCTGTATTTAAGGGATGCCACCAATGCAGGTCCCCTCTGCTCAGCAAGGGAGGCTTGAGGAAATATTGCTAAAAGCCTACACATGAACCTGAATGGTGGCAGTGCAATTAGAAGCAGAAAGGTCTGTCAGATTGAGAACTAGACAAAAACCCCAAAGCTTTTGCTTCTGTTTTTAAACTGAGGAACAAATCTTTCCTCACCAGGTAGAACAACTGTAAAATGTGCCCAACATCACCAGAGAACACAAAATTGCTGGGTAACTATGAGCTACCTTAATTTTAGAGGCAGCAATGGATTCTTACATTATAAAAGTCTTCATGTTTTGAGTACAAGTAGCGACTGGTGAACATATTGCAAAGGTAACCCAAGAGTTATGAGAGCAGGAAGGTGAGAAGGTTTTTTCATAAATTCCTGTCGTGCCTTGCTGCCTCTCATTCCCTTGATGAAAAGCCAAATATGATTTAACTCCTTGCGACTTGTCAGACAGTATTATCCAAAGGAAGCAATAAAAAGGAAGCACACATGAGGCTGAAACATTGGTTGTGCCTGGCAAGGGTGGGGAAAATCCAGGTCTCCAGGCAGTTTGCCCAACAGTCAGCCAAACGGGTTACCAACCCAAATGCAGATGGGAAGAGGGATGACATTCAAACACAGTGCCTGAATAATATCAAATTCTGGCTCAGGAAATCACAAACCACGGAGCCACACAGACTTTTCTCCTCGCCACAGTCTCGCAGCTGACACCAGCATATTTTCTTTTCTTCAGCCACAGGTTTGCTTATGTGCAAGGTGAAGGAAAAGTCAACAGCTGCAGCTCGCTCTGGTCTCCAGCCCTCTCCTCCCAGCCCGGGGTTCGTGGCTCCATCTTACCCAGGATAATTCCATTGGGCTCCTCCGGTGGCTGCCAAACAATCCGTACAGATGTCAGCCTCACCTCGGGGAACACCAGCCTCACGGGGGGGCCAGGGGCTGCAAAGAAAAACAGAGGCCATGGCAGCAAGGACTGCATCTCAGAGGGATTACAAGTTTTCTGCTCACCCTGTACAGAATTACAGCCCAAGCAGTAGCTCCCCAGTAAGTAAATGGCTGGGAGCACCTGGGCATGTACATGATACATATTTATTCTGAGGAGTCCTGTCCGTGGCCAAATGTCTCCAACACCCAGGGATACCAAACATGACACAGAATCAGTGCACCCTACAGTGTTTTTTTACTGCACCAGGAGCTCTGAACCCTGAAGGATTTTTCTCACAGCAGCATCACTACTGGTGTAGTTGAGGACACACTGTGAAGCAAGTCATTGAGCTGCCTGAGTTATATAGCTTAATCCACTTCATACCTGTTGGAATTGAATAACATCCCCTCTCTGTGTCATCAGCACTGGCTTTGAACTGCTGAACTTTGCATCTTAAAACACTTAGGTGTGAGCAGGAGAACCCAAGGCAGGTGAGATGCACATGAACACAGACTGTGCTGACCACCCCAGGTCCACAAGATGAGGAGATGCTAATTCACACATTAGCATCCATGAAATTTCCCCTTCAGCACAAATTCCACCTGCATTACTCCTGGTGATACTTTTAATTAAGTTGAGCCCAGAGGAGACACAACATATTTATGTCAGGGGTATGGAGATGGAAGAACAATTTGTTTCATTTGCCAACATGCACTTAAGGAGGGAACTGCTATAATGGGGTTATCCAAAACAAACAGTTCTAAGTATTTCTCATTACAGCCCAATATGTACATTTCATGGAGTGCTTTCTCTCTCCCTGAAGAGTTCTGCTAACAGTAATTTTTCTAATTTTTCCTTTCTCAGAGAAGCCAGGTCTCCACACAGACAGTATGCTGAGAAAAAGGCCAAAAAATTGTCAGGGAGCTGCTGTCCCTGTTCTTGTCCCTTCATGCTCCTACTCCTTCCTTCCCCGCACAGCAATGTTTGGTTAAGCCAGATGTGGGAATGTTTTCAGTCCAACCAGATTACCTTAATGAAGTTGCTAGAAGAGACCAATGTTAATTCCTTTACAACTGAGAAAAAAAATTGATGAAAAAGAGAAAGACTTAAACAGAAGCCTCTCACACTGATATGAACCTATTTATTACCCCAAAGGTAACGAAACTAAAACTAGTGTTAACGTCTGCAAAGCCAAAAATATTTTAAGAGCTGAACTAAATTTCCACCATCAGGAATGCTCCCACCACACCAGCGTGCCCAGGGAGCACTGGGGCAAGGGGCCTGCTCAGGTTCTTTCAATACATCCAACAGCATTGGGAAGCCTCTGAGCTTACGGGAAGTGCTGGAGGCAGCTGCAAAAGGAAGCTGGAATGATCATCTTCCAGGGTCAGTATCTTATTTTTTGGGAGGGAAAAAAAAAGAGAATGGATTACTGAAGTTGCAAATTCCATCTTTCTCCTTCAGTCCAATCAGGCCCAGATTTGTTTGTTGCTTTCAATTGCGGCACTCTTTTTTATTTTTTTAGCATGACTGAACTTCAATAGGAATTTATAATTGGGCTCTAAAGTTGTTTTCAATAGAAATTGAGAGTTCAATTTTGTAAGTTTTTCTCCTCTTCATTAGCTGCAGGGAAGGAGCTTGTGACCAATGGAATAGTGCTGAGTTATCCTATGTATGGCCTGAAGTCCTTTGGGATCCAGGTTGGAAAAAAAAATCCCCCCAAAATCCAAGCAGCCTTGGAGTAGTTGTCAACTACACCTGCATCACTAAAAGAAGGCAGTGCAGGACCAAATCAAACGGTTGTTTTGGTAACCTTGGAACTCACCATCGTCCTTGGTTCTCTCTATCACTGCAGGAGAGCTGGGGACTCCATCTCCGATCCGAGTGAACGCCAGCACCTGGATCTCGTACAGGACGTATTTCCGCAGGCCCGAGAGCAGGACAGACTGGGTGTGGTTCCCTCTCACCGTCTGGCTCTTTGCTTCAGAGTCGAAATCTTTCGCTTTGAAAAGGATCTGCAGAATAATTGTGGATGAAATACAGAAGGAAGAAGATCGTCGCTAGAGGACCGGAGAGAGCGACACTCATTTCAGATTCCTCCTTTTCACACAATGTAAAATGAGATTATATTCACCAATTGCTCTTTTCAAAGACAACACATTTTCTGTATCTTCTTCAGCTGACTTAGGAATGATATGAATATCCAGCAGGTGAATATTATATAACAAATACAAAACCATTTCCTGATAAAGCATGAAAAATCAAATAAACGTGAAACTCCATACCTTGTACCCCAGGATGAGACCATTCTGCTCAGACTCAGGGACTGCAGCCCATGTCAGCAGGATCTGGGTGGAACTCACAGCTTCAGCAGTGACATTCTCAGGAGGAGCAGAGGGAACTGGAATAACATGGCATTGCCAAAGAGGAGAAATAGGTAAGACAGATTAGATCATTTTGCTCCATCTGCTTAGGATTCTGCCAGACTCCCATAGAAGAGTATTCAGACCCAAAAGGACTGGAATACATTCCAGACAATCCCTTCTCCTCTTGTATTCATTCTACATCATCTTTATATTTCAGCCTGTCTCACAATTTCTTGCCAGTTCATCTCAGAAATGACAATGTTTGTAAAGAGCTAAACATTTAATACTTATCAGTGTCTACAGACAGTCAGTAAATATTGACAGCTAAGAATAAATTTCAAGTTCTATGTATTTGCAGTAATTAGAACCAAGTTTAAATCGCTGGACTTCTCCAGAAGTCTATCTCCTAGTATTTCTTTCCCATACATTTTCCTTCCCTATGCCAAAAGCTGGAAATCTTTCTGAACGGGAGTTTATCTTATAGCACGATCTGTTTGAACAAGAAGTTTTACGCCATCCTGGCTTCCTATATTATCTGAAAGGAAATTATAGCATCTCGTCTGGAGCTAGCAATAATTTCCCCCACTGGATTGCACTCCCAGATCAGTAAGAAGTTCTTTAACCTCTGAGCCTCTTGATGATGTGAGAGCGCTCAACATTTGCAATACATCAATTACAGACGGATGCATTAACACGAGGTGTATTTTCAGGGATTGATGCGGTGTCAATGAGAGATGCCTATTTCATTTATGTTGCAAAATTGGCTCTTAGGAAACCAGAAACATCATTAGAACTGACGGCACAGGAACACTGTAATTTTCTCTGACTCCAGAGAAGAGCAAACTTGCATTTTCCCCGTGCCATTAAAACTCTGAGAGCTGCAGAACCACACAACTGCAGCTTTTGCAGGCAAGCCTAATGGCATGTCACGTTATGCAAGCAGGATTTGAGGCTATTTTTAAGAGTTCACATTTTATGCTGCCCTTTCGCATTCTTTCCCTGTGGCATTTCCAACATCTGAAGGGCACAATCTTTTCTAAAGCCTGATACACCTGGCAGACCTCAAGAGAACATTCACCAAGTTATGTTACACAAGCACTTAGGGACAGTAAGGCTTGATTAGAGTCTGAATCTGTCACAAAAAAGGAGCCCAAATCTCTGCCAAAAGGAAGGCTTTCCTGGCTGCCCAAATGAAAGATCTGCTGTTTTTGCAGAAGAGCTCCTG
Organism: Empidonax traillii; assembly: GCF_003031625.1. Taxonomy (NCBI): domain Eukaryota; kingdom Metazoa; phylum Chordata; class Aves; order Passeriformes; family Tyrannidae; genus Empidonax; species Empidonax traillii. Next base: position 645,982 of record NW_020955456.1, on the reverse strand, counting down.
AAGCTCCTAGCAACATGAATGAGATAATGAGTATGACACCAGAATTAATATAAATTGAAACCTCTTCCCTGCCCCCCCCCCAAATGTACCTCTCCACCCTTGTGCATCAAATTTAACAGCAGAGATAGTAATTTCTGAAACAATTTCCCCTTTAGCAGTTATATGGGACATGAGAAACAGAGCACCATCACACAACACTGCAGCAGACTAAAAATCCAATTTTTTTCCCCTCCAACACTGATGTGACTTTTTTTTTTTTTTTTAAATCTTTTCCTAGATTTATCCCCCACAAGGATATAATTATGTTTAAGGAAAATAGATTGCCAGGAGCCATGAGTGTCTTTGGATAGCTGCCATAACTTTATCTGTAGATCTTCACAAAGAGCTACTCCCACATGAATCACTTCTGGAGAGAGAAAGGGTGGAGGTGGGTTGCAGGGAACCAGGATGAGTAGAAGAAAGAAGCCCTTTCCAGCCACGTTTATTTTTATTTTATCTGTTTTGAAGCCTTTCAAGAGAGAGAAAAAAAGTTACTTTATTTTACAAATATTTCTTTTCCCCTTTGATCAGCAGCCACGAGCTGTCCTGAATTCACAGAAGGTGGAGGCTGTGCCCGGGCTGGCCCTGAGTGCACCCTCCCTTTGAGGTGTGCATGATCAGGCTGCTGGCAGGGGCACTCGAAAGCTGACAAAGGAGAGAACGGTCTGTCTGAAGGTTCATTAGCCCAGACTCTGCTCAATTCCCAGTGACAGAGCAGCTAAATGTCCCCTCTCCTGGAAGGGAATCTAAATCCAATGCCTAAATGGCAAAAATCCGTGCGTTCATTGAGTGTCCTTTAACTCTTCAGTTCTCATATCAGCGCTGAGAATTTTATTCTAATATGGATGGATGAATTCAGGACCTGCAAATGATTTTATGGATCTTATTGTTGCCAGTCTTTTATCAAGCAACAGACTTTGATCGACCCTTTAAGAATGAATTGAAATGTAACCTTCATTTCTCTGACCCCTCTCCTCTCTCAGGAAACCAGGATTCAAAGAAATGATACTTTGCTAAGACTAATTAGTGAGTGAGGCACATAATCCCTCTTTCCTCTGCAAGCTCCCTCCTCTAACGCTGGTTTCCTTAACTGTTGCACTGAAGACTTTGTTATAAGCTCCAAAGCTGAGTTCTCATTAGTAACCTGCAAGAATAATACAGAAGCCAAGCAACAGTGTCCAAAAAAAAAAAAAAAAAAAAAAAAAATCCCAGAGCTTTAACAAAATGAACCGGAAATGCCGAAACTAAACGATGAGCTAATCCAGCAAACTGCCAGCTGCACCGTGCACTTCTGAAGATCAAACGTAGGAAATTATAGAGTTACTGGCACTTTGCACTGAAACTTCAATAAGAGCTCAAGTTTTAAGGTTATCCACGTTGGCATCTAAGATCACGCATCCTCTTTCTACATCTGACATAGCCACATTTGATGTATAGCAAATTATGTCGTTTTATGTCTCTAACTGGGCCAAAAGCAGCTTTTAATAAGCTAGTCTGTATTCTGGCTTTCTAAGAAAGCTACGGAGTGGGATGCAGTGGTTCTCTCCATTTTTGCAGCTCACTTTAGCTGCACATCCCTCACTCCTTTTGAAAGCAAGAATCAAGAGTGGCGCATTGTACCTCTGACGTCAATTAAGAAGTGCAAACTTCCAGCAAGGTATGTGGCAAAAGCAGCGTAGCCACAGCACTCATCCATTTTGCCTATAAAATTAGATATTGCAGGCCAAATCCTCAGCTTGTACAAACTGACAAATTCCCCCAGTGACACTGGGCCACATTTGAATTATCAGGCGATGCTTTATCACAGCACAGTAAGTGCTTGGTGAAGGTCAGTCTCCAAAGCACCAGGAGATTGATCCTTGCCATGGATGTGTGACCGTGCTCCCAGAGTAGCTCATCCGGTAAGACAAGTATACACATTCATGTAGCTGAATATTAAGAGCACAAAAAATCTATTAAGGCACTGGGTTAGGTGTATTCGAGATGAATTTTTTTGTGAACAAGGGGGTCTGTAAGAGGAAGCAGCCCTGCCAAGGTTGTTCTAATACATCAGATGTCTTTGCATTTTCTTGCTTTCTCTATATATCCCTACTATTGTTGTCAATTTATTGAGTGGAATCTGAGCTTGTTACTCTGCAGTTATTTTACACTGTAAAATTTAATGAGCTATTTAATTCCTAACAGTATAAAAAAACATTTTGGATTGATAAAACCCATCCTGTTTAAAAATCCTAATTCATCTCCCTCCATCTTCAGCTGCTTGCAACCCTATCTCAGATTTTCATTTTAGAGTTTTCCAACTGTTTTTCAAGCCTGGGTTACCAAAGCCTACAGGACTATTTATTCTCTCCTGTGTTTTATATTCAAGAGCTTCAGGAACCAGTGAGTACCTGTAATGACACACTCCACTATTGTTGGCATGTGTGCTCAGCTATTAGTGATGGGATTGCACAATCTAAAATAAACAGAAGTGCTCAAGTACAGCTTTATTTTCAATAAAGATTTTGAACCTCAGTGGCTGCACTGTCATCAGGTACCATGACCTGGTTTAGTGCCCAGGCTTTAACTCCTGAGCTCCTTGGACAATGTCAAATAGAAATGTGAGTTCTGTCAATGAACCACCACACAATCCTGGCCAAGGCTCCTCTGGCCAGCTGTGAGGGATGTTTACAATCCACAGCACCAGCGAAACCAACTTCCCTGACTTTGTATCTAAAAACCAGAAATATTTAGGACACCTGCTTTTGAAGTGCTTTGAAAACATAAGCGATAAATAGAATTTTTCTTATAGTTCAGAAGACAGACCTAAAAGTGGTTTGACCTTTCTCTCCGGCTTTAAATATCTTTTATTTGCATTTCAACCCCATTTGACTGTGCATACATGTTAATTCCAGATTCCCTGAAGTGCTCTCGTACAGCCTGCTGCTACGCCAGCGTGTCTTGTATATTCTAAATCTGAGAAGATACAGCCAAAAGTCTGAGCCCTGACTTGCTCTGTGCAGGGAATCAGATGTCACTATCAAAGAAAACACTTGGAAAAAACCAAACGAGTCCTCACGCCCAAATCACAGCTTTGTGCTATTTTGATCCCGGTTTCTCTGTGCCTCCTACAATCGGTTTCAAGTCAACCTTCTCTTAATACTGCCAGAGAAAATGCCAAATCCACGAGTAACCTCTGATCTTTAGATGCTGAGCAGGAGCACTGTAATCCTAAGGTTTTATGAAATGACTTAATCTCGGTATTTACTACATTTCAAAAGAAGTGTTTGAAGAGCAGGGGAAAGGAGAAAGTGGAGGATGCGATATCTTTTTTATTATGTCACACAACACTTCAGAACTGTTTTTCCTGGGTCGTGCTATCTCTAACTCCAGCACAAGCCTTGTTTAAAATACCTCTGGCAACAGCTTTCCAATTACTACTTCCCAAAAAGCTGCACTTTAATGGAGGGGGATGACTTTGTTTAGCCTTCTCCCTGGCTAGTTCAAAGGAGAGTTATCTGAACCAGCAGACCAAATCCTGTCGTGCGTGCTCATGCTCCCCACCAAGTAACACTGTGTACTACCCAGTGCACAGACATGCATATTTAAGGGTAAGGGTATGCACAGGATTAAATCTCAAAACTTTTTTAATGAGGAAAAACAGGGAAAAAATAACAAGAAAAAATATTGGTGTTGAATCTTGCATAAACCCGGGTCACAAAGAGCTGCTACTATTAAACTTTTAAACCATATATGTCACCTACTTTGTTAGTTGCTTGAAATATAAATTTTAATTTCCCAGATGCATTTAGGGCAGGTTTGGAATTAGGTTTTGTGGAAGTCAACTGCTAGAGTGCAGCTTTTCAACATCTGCCTTTATTGTTGCTTCTCAAGCAAACAGCAATTTACTGTTTCCTGAGAGTGACGGTTTCCTTCTGATATTTGAAGTCTCTGTGCTTGCCTGGACAATTCAGCTTGACAATACAGTCCTTGTGCTCTAGGACTATAAGCAGGTTATATCTATAAAGCCTTGTACACACAATTTTGGAAGGTAGGTTTGAAAACATGCCATCCAAATCTCCGATATTTACTGCATCCCTGTCTTTGTAATCATCTCTCTGAAGTGACTCGTGCCCTTTTAGAAATATTTGACGCTTGAAATGAAACTTCAGGTGACCACAGCTGCGAGAAAATCTGCCTCAGCCTGGAAGCAGAGAGGAAAGGGGGAAAATTAGGGGCAATGGGGTACTGGGGAGGAAGCAACTCAACCAGATAAGTTGGTACACAAGCTTCTCCTTGTGTTGTCCATACTGCTGTCAGACTGTCTGCATGTCTTTTCGTCTTTAGTGCATCTAGAGATTGTTTTTTGGTTTTTTTTAATTTCACTTTTGGTTCAATGGATCAGCAAGCAAAAAAACCCCGCCCAACAACAAAACACCAAATGAAAAAAATTAATTAAAAGCCGAACAAAAGGGCAGAAAAGTGGTGCATTCTCAGGTGTGTCTGTCCCAGAAGATGTGGTGCTCTGACTCACCAGACTCTCGGGTACGGCCCCTCACGACTTCGCTCCACGGCCCTGCCCCGATGGCGTTGAAGGCCTGGATCTGCAGCTCATACTCTGTCCACTCCTCCAGGTCTTCCACCGTGTACTCTCTCTCCAGTCTGTCATTAACGACCTTCGTCAGGACAGGGGACTGCAGGTCCACACGCCAGAACCTGATCCTGTACCCCACTGACTCCGGATTGCCGTTGTACTGCGTGTCAGGGAGGGGCTGGAAATGGCAAAGAGAAACACAATATTTCCATCAGAACGCATTGCCAGGGCTTTCCAAACTACAATCCAAGGCTGCCTGGACTCGTGTACGGCCATAGGAAGGCAAAAAAATATCAAGAGGTCGATTTTCTGTTTTATGTTTCATGGTCTCTACGTTTCTGTGCTGCTTGAAATTTTCTTTTAATTTTTACCTTCATTTTGAGCCAAACAGATAGGCTCACAAAACCCAGCCATTTGCTGTGGGTGTATCAACACAGATGATATGAATACAATATATTTCAGAGCTTTGTGATTAATTATGGAAATGAATGATAAATTGCTGAAGCATGTGACAAATTCATTTATCGTACTTTTTTCTTTCTTTTTTTTTTTTTTACTGACTCTCTGCCTACTCATTTATCAGCAGAGATTCATTCTAGTATTCTAACTCCCCAAGCAATTTCAGAGATTAAAATATGAAATAATTAGCCTACTTCATGAAGTTTAGAGTTTTTCTGCTGTAAAACTAACTACATGATGCTACGGATGGCTGAGATTCAGTTCTGATTCACTGGGAAAGCTGGATACACATTAACATTTCACAGCTTAGAAGACTGTACCCTGCAGGCAAGCAGGGCTAGAAATGTGACCCTTATTCTGTAGGAAGGGAGGAATTCCTGGCTCCCAGGGGGACACAAATTCACCTTCAGGTCTTGAAATAAAAGAGATTAAACACTATCAAATATTGATGTTATTAAGCATGAAAATGGTTTATCAGGTCATTTTTAACCGTGGTTGTTGTTCCTCCTGAACCCTGCACAGTTTGACTAAAGAAAAACAGCCTTCCACGTAGCACAGTCCTAATGTTTTAAAGTCTCTTTTAAATGTTTTCAAGTCAAGGTCATCTCTTAAAACAACCTTGAGTTAATTTTGATGGGAGATATGTAGGTCTGGATACAGAACCCAAGGTACAACGTGGGCATATTATTCACATGAAAGCCACCAGAGAGTTAGGTGTGTCCTGTCAAAGGAACTGCAATGGCTCCTCTATGGATAATGAGGTGACACCTTCAAGTCTGATATTCTGGTCTTGCAAGATTCAGAATTAAGTGCAGTGTCCTGTTGAGAAACTGGAATTATTCTGTTCTGAGCAGGAGAAAAAAGCCCTCTTGCTTCCAGCCTGATTTTGACTTCCAGCCATAATGAGTTTATGCATGGAAAAGCTAACATTTGGGCAAAAGGAAACCTGTGCTTCATCAACTTCACACCACAGTAACCCCAGTGGAAAATTCTGCCTAACAGGGGTGAAGAAAAACCATTCTGGAGCAGGTTAATTGCCAAGTAAATCCCAACGTGGCAGCTCTGCAGGTAACTGAAACAGCCAAAGGGGCACAAGGATGTCAGCAATCACTGCATCTTCCCAATTAATCATTCATTTCTGCATTTTTTCCCCGCAATTCCCCACCCTTTCAAACAAATACAATCTTCCTAGAGGGGTGTAACGTGCCAGCTTTGCTGCTGTTGGAGCCCAGCTCTCCGTACCACAGGACGGCTGCCAACGGCCAGGATGCACCTTCTGGGGACCGTTTTGTACAGAGCAAACAACTGAGCCCTGGAGAGCTGCAAATTGGCCCAAGTGTTACGTTCCTTCCCCACATGCTGACCCAGTCAGTGGCACTGGAGAGCCTCAAAGCCCAAGCTTTCACACCCAGGCGTGTATTCCCCTGATGAGGCGGCAGGAACAGCGGCAGTAGGCACTTTATTTGATTAATAAGGCACTTAAGGTAAGCCTCAGATTTGCAACTATTCAGAGAAAGGAAATAGTTTTGCTGTTGCTCCTCGTGCTGGATGCAAGGAGGAGGCACTCCGGAGTGCTGTCCTGACCCCATGGGGGAAGCAGCCGCATCCCAAGCCCCGGTACCTGCATCCCCTCCATCCCTGTCCCCCCACCGTGCTGCTCACCACCCATCGCAGCCACAGGCTGGTCTCGCTGGCCGTGCGCACGGTGACGCTCCCGGGGGACACATCCGGAGGGGCCTGCAGCGTCTGGATGACCCTGGAGGGCTGGCTCAGGGGGCTGGCACCCACCACGTTCACCTGCCTCATCCGGAACCTGGAGCGGAGCAGAGAGGCAGCGCGTGCCGTAAGGACCTCGGCCAAGCATTTCCCCATTTCCAGGACGAGCGAGAAGACGGGAGAATGCAAATTAGGGCTCTCGACAACGTTCCGCAAAGGTCGCTGCACGCGGGGTCCCCTCTGCGTTCGCCGCTGAAAGCTTTATGGTAACTGCTCTCAGATCCTCTCAGGTATTTAAAAAATGAAAATGAGATTAGCTCAGGGTCTATTAGAAACTTAGGTATTTGTGTGAGAAATTTATGTTAATTATACCAGGCCTGATGAGCTTATGCTGGCAGTAAGTGATTTTCTCTTGCGATGCTTATACAATACATTCAGAAAGGTATTAAAATATCAAACTTTGGATAGTCTCATTCCCTGTCAATATAAAGAATATTCTAGTGATAACATTTCCCCTCAATTACTCATTGAAAGAGGCTGATTTATCCCTGTGCTGCATATTCAGCCTTCCTGCACAAGAAAGATTAAGTTATTTAATATGGATATGCATCTTTAAAAAAATACCCTGTCTGCTTGAAACTATCTCTCCTACAATAGAAATCCCCTACTGGGTCACAAAAGATTTAGGGAAATCTCCTTTACAGGCAGCACCAAGTAATTAAGATGTGCTGAACATTTCAGATACTCTCACCAGTCACAAGCAATTGGAAGTACCCAGCACTTGCACATAAACTTGACCTGTTCATACATACTAAACACTTAATTTTTAGACCTGATGACTGAGTTTGGGAAAAGAATAGGCTGGGTAACATAGCAGTGTCTATTCACCTGCTCTGATCTCCCTACAAAGTGCACTAAAGGAAACCTATTAAGCAAATATTGTCCTGATTTCATACTCAAACACTGGTCTGAAATATAGAAAAGAAGATGGCCTGTAAACATGGGGCTGATAATCAGCTCTCATGGTGTCTTTCCTCAGTGGGCAATGACTTAAGCTGACCAGGGGACAACAAATCCATTTGGCAACGACTTTCTAGGTTTCAAAAATCTGTGTAAAATTGCTGAACACTGAAGCAACCCCCAAAAAGCTCCTACCTGCACCTGCATGAGAGAAAAAAAACCCAGACAAAATTCAAGGACCTGCTTTACAATGAAAAAATTGAAATACAGTTCTCCTCTCAGAGAAGAACTGGATGTGTGAAAGATCCCAGTATAATTTGGATCCCTCCAGAATTTAATGAAAACAAGAGAGAAATGAAATGTAGGAATAAAATTAAACTGAAAATTTTAACAACAGAAAAAAAACCCAATTCCCCCAAAATCTCTCATATACTTCCTTATTACTTTCTATCCCAAAGACATTTCTCCATACACCTGGCAAGTCTTCCTTACTCTTCATGGACAGTGAACCTTGAACTCTGATACAACCTGCACTTTACTGCTTTCAGCCTTAGGGATGCACTTATATGAGGAGAGCAAAATCCTCTTAACCTGAAGATAAATTTTCCTAAACCTCTGCACCAGAAATCACTGGCCAAGTTAAAAAAAGATGTTCAAAGAGCTCTTAGTGAAACGTTTAGCTCTGGAAGATGAGGTTTAAAACACTTCAGTGCAGAGTTAGTGAGGAATTCAGCGTGTTCTTACGTTTGTGACCAAGAGAAGAAAATTAGCCAGCACTGGATCAGTTGTAAATTATATGAGCTCTACTTGGTTGCACCTACTACCAGCTTACAACAGCACATGGGTTAGTTAACAAGCCCTTCAGCCAGCACAAAATGGACAAGTTTCTAGTAAGCTGATTTAACACTTGCCACTAGATCTCCTTGCAACCAGCCTTTACATTAGCAAGCTGGTTCATGGAAGTACTTTTCATTAGGATTGAGTACCTCAAATTCTCCAGTCTTGTCTATAGTACAGCAATGCATGGCTTGGATTGAATTGATTTAAAAATCAATCTTGTTTAACTGGGGTGCACCCATAATGCAGATCCACTTCAATCACTTTAAGCATTGCATATATCTATTAAGCTTAACTTGGTAAATTCTTATAAACAAAGGTTTCATCTAACTGATGTTACCAAATTAAGTTTAATAAAATGCTGTTTAAACTGATGTAAATATGTAATTACAGGTTTTCACCAGCTTAACTACGATTGATTTGTCACCGGCTGATGTTACACTGGTGTTCTCTTCAAAGGAGGGAAGTCATAGGACAGCAGTTACTCCTAAAACCATTTCACGGTGCACTTGAATCTCCTTTTTAATGTTATGAACTGCATTGTATGCAAATTACAATTAACAACATCAGATTAGCAATTTCAAGTATAAACTATGAAAACAGCAAACCTTTTCCCTTTTGTTCAGATTATAAAACCCAGCCAGCTGTTTCTGATTAGGAAAGCTGTTCCATGCTGCTATTTACTATATATTTTTTTTTTATGTTGTAGCTAATTACCTGCTGTTCTTACCTGTAATGAGTGTAAGGAGTAAGGTTTGGTACCTCCAGCATCTGAGCATCAGGTTCATTCTCCACCTCATGAAGACTCACCCATTCCTCCTCATCACCCAGCACACCAACCTGTACAAGGGAAAGGTAAGAAGGAATACAAATCAGACTATATATATATTTATATTTATAAAAATAAATATATATAACCTCTTTTACAAGGTGTGTCATCACAGCAGTAGAGGCACAAATGCTGTTAAACATACACTATCCAGTTAACACTGATTTCTTATATGACAAGGCACTAGTTATTTGTAAAGAGAAAACACAGCCAAGTTAGCCAAGTTTCCTTGTACCTGTTGGGACTTCACTGGGTCCTGTGATAAGATCTATTCCAGAAAAACACCATGAGAGTGGTAATACCCTGTTCAATTTTGCTGCCACAATACAAAAGTATCAAGTAGTAATATAGGAAAATGAAAAATAGCCTTGATAATAACTCGCAGGAACTGATGCATACTAAATAAGTCTCAATGGAGGCAAAATGCCACAGAAATGAAGACAGAGAAACAAGAACAAAGTCAAAGAACAAAAGTGTTTTAACCTCATCTGCCGCTCTGCACTTAGACCAGACTTTTCCATGTGCAATCCTTTGTATTAATTAATCACAACATGTTGCCCAACATGGTCCCTCAGCTCCGGCAGTGTTAGAAGGGACTAAATGGTGATGAGAATTGAGCATTGCTTTCCATGCAGCTTCCTGGAGATTAAATGAAGATGAATCAGGGCTTAAAAGGAAGCCAATAAAGCATGAGAGAAAGGCCAGAGCCTGACCTGGGACCCTGGAACGTGACAGCACCCGTGGGCAGGGTCGTGGGCCCCAGAGCCACAGGAGGAGCGCAGAGAATGGGTGAAGATTGCTGGGCTTCACTGTGGAGACTCCCAGGGCAGCTCAGGCAAGGCTCCCTGCTATAATTCCATAACACACCTGAGAATTCACCACTTTTCTGCCCTTTTGTTCAGCTCTTCTGCAACAAAGAGCAGTACCTGTGCCCGATTCCCTTGTTCTGATATCCACAGTCAAGGGCCAAAGGATATGAGAGGGTAAATGGGCAGTTATTCCCCTCAGTGTCTATTTGCAGACCTGATATCCATGAAGATGCCCTATCCTTTTTCAACCTGCTGAGACCATTCACTCCCACAGACTGCTGTGGCAACAAATTCCAGAAGCTCTCAACCCCCTCTGTAAAGACCTATTTCCTTTAATCTTTTTTAAAAAGATCCCTTACGAGTTCTGTATACAAGTTACAGCCACAGACACTGTCAAAGCACTCGATAGGCACCATAGCCCAAAGTATCTCACATACCCCAAGTACTTCAAATAGAAAATTAGGTTTCATTCACTCATTTTTTTTTTTTTCCCCTTCAGGAGAAGCAGCCTGATTTATTTATAGATGTCTTAGTTCTTCACTCACCCAGGACTTGATGTGCTGCATATTTATGTTTGTGCATGAAGAAAGGACACAAAGAAAATTAGGCCAAAGTAATAAGTTCTGCATTGCACTGGGGGAAGAAGCCTCAGTGATCTTCCCAGCAGAGCACTGCTGTCATGGAAGGATGTTGCTGAACAGGTCTTGATGGGCCTTTCAGTCTTGTTGGTGATCAAGGTCACTGCCACACAGCAAACAACATATAAAATAGATGGTAGTGAAGATTATGGACCTCTTAAAATTCCCAGTCCTAACTGAGCTCCATAAATTGTACTAAAGCTCATGGATGCAGAAACTTGAGGGAAACAACTTGAGACAGGTCTGAATGGTAAAACAGAACATCCCTAAACTGAAGCCAGAGAAGAAAGAGATGATAAAGAGAACTAAAAAAAGCCCAAGAACCTACACGAACAAAGAAAGGATGAGAGGGTTCAGTTCAGCCAAGGAAACAGAGAACCCTTCTTATTAAATGAGTTTTCTATTAATACTGTAGAAAGTCTACAGTAAATGCTTACTTTTGCAAATCTTCCACTTAACAGCATCACCTCCAAGGGCTGCAGCAATTATGTAGCAACAATCCACGGCACTCTGGAGGCTGCAAATAATCTCCAGTGGTGACTAAGTCGCCTTTTTATATTCTAAGAGCAGTAAGAGCTTTTCAAAATATTTCTTGAATAAAAGAAAAAAAAAAAAAAAAGGCAAAACCCTCCAAAAAGGCACCCAGGTTGCAGTTGCTGTGCAGCAGCAGGCAGGTTATTAATACACATTAAGGACCACAGGGGTGTGTGAACACCTGACTGACTCAAGAGTGAGACAAGTCCAAACCCCCGCCTGGTTTGCAGAGAGACATTTACAGGCGAGCTGGAAAGGTGGAAATACTGGGGATCTTGCGCTGTTTGAGAAGCAGGACTCTGGCAAGCACCTCAGAAGCCACCCAGGAGGCAGATTTCTGGGATGATGGGTGCAGCCTATGAGGCAAAGGCAGATTCCACCCAAGCCCAGAACGCTGGTTGTTCCCAAGCTCAGGAGCCAGCTGGTAACAATTGGCCAATTCCTGTGCTGGGAGGTGGGGGGACTGTGGGCAAAGTGGCAGCAGAGACAGTCCAAAATTAACCACTTTCAGACTCATTTGCCAAATAGCAGCAGAGAGGCAGCAAAAAATCAACCACAGGCATAGTTCTGTGATTTAGGAAAAGATTTCAAGAAAAATACGTGAGGAACCTGCTTTAGTTAGAATAGTACCTTGTAATGTTCCCCGGATCTGCCACCAGCATTTGGGAAATTAACTGCTATTGAAATCAGGAGCGTATTTTATATTTTTCGTGGGGAGTTTTTTTCAAAGCAAGAGGATTGAATGGTTAATAGCTCTAAGGCAGCTTGGTGAACAGCCTGGGGACTTCTGCATGACTTCTGGCTTGTGTGGCCAAGCAATTCTAGGTCCCTGTTACTCAAAAGAAGTTTCACTTATTTATTTTATATATATATATATATATATATATATATATTCTCAAGTGAATCTTGGAAGAAAACCTTCAGTGATGGACTTCTGTGTTTTTAACTTCCCTGAGATCTGTAGCAGATTCCAAGTTTCGGGCTCTGGAAGGGAAAGGAAATTATTTTTTTGCTGAAACACTCTGATGTCAGATCAGAGGAAACGTATCAGTTTCAAGACTCCGAGTACAAAGGGATTCCCACGGGGCAAGAAGAACCACGGGCAGTGGTAGGGATAAAAGAGTCCTTTGAGGGGCAAGAGAGCCCACTCTGAGCAGCTCTGCATAAAATCAAGTGAAGTTAAAGGCTTCTTTCTTGTAGCTGTTTTTTTGGATAACAGTGTGTGCAAACTTCAGAGGAGGATCGTGTTTGTTGACAGACGCACACGTATTCGTGGGTGCCTTGTTTTGGGAGGCAGATGAGACACCAACTGCTTTTCTGTTACCATCAGCATAAGAACTCCTCAAGGACTGCACTCTGCAAGTTCCCAAATCTCTGTGCAGCAGGGCCACAATCCCCAGGGACCCCAGGACTGGCACAATAAAAACACCCCTGTCCCCCGAGACGCTTCATAAAATGCTCCATAACAATCAGCCACCACTAGTTAACACATATTCGTTCCCGTCTCTCAGCTGCTCCCCAGGCACTGCACTCAATAAAAGGGCATATTCCTTTATTATTGCAGAAATGAGACAGTATAAAACAATATTGGAAGTGCTGTCGGAACCTTTTACTTCTCTGTGCATTAGTTTCTCCTTTTCTTAAAAGGAAATTGTTACATATTTTACAAAATGACTTAACGTTTTCTGAAGGAACGAGCTCAATGAGAAAATTTGCCAGATCCTGACTTAAAAAAAAACCCCAAAATAAATAAAATTTGGAACGAAAAAATCACTTGTGTAAGACAGCGGTGCCGCTGCAACTCTGAACAGTTATGAAGTACTAACTGCAGGAAAGGAAAACACGATGTTTCTGTACATTATAGAGGTACCCTGTGTTCCACTATAGTTCAAGACGTGTCAGAGTTTTCATTTAAGAGGTCCATAACTCACACATTTGAAACCGCTTTGGGAGAAATTCGGTTCACGGGATGTCAGCCTGGGCGCAATTTTTTTTCCCTCACTAAATCCCCTAAATCGATTCAGCCATTTCTGATTTAAAGATTGTCAAAGGCATAAAATTGTCAGAGTTTCAGACACTTTATTTACCAGCCCCAAAGTGAAAACGACACCAGCAGAATCACCTGGTACAATGGATGAATCCTATCTGGGTCACTGCCTTAACCCACAAAACCAGATAAACTCATGGGTAAAGCTGCAACGCCCTTCTCAACTCACAGCTTCAGAAGGGAATACAGTGATAATACTTTAAAGGTTTTACCACTTTGAAACTCTGCTGCTGCTCACCGTGTCATTCACACAAAATCCCTCTAAAAACAGCAGAAAGGCTTTAAGCAAAAACTCTCTATAATAGCCCATACACTCATGGCTCCAGGAAATGTAATACCTCTTCAGAAATGGCTCTCAGCCGTTCCACAGGTCTTCTGCTGCCTGCAAACGACATTAATCACCAGAAAAATGCACCAAACTGGGCAGAAGTTATCCCAGCTTTTCTAATCAGCCACTGGAAAGCTCAATGGTATGGATTGAGCACCCACCAAGGCACAGTCATGATGGGTTGAAATTGGATGATCATCAAGGTTCCTTCCAACCCAAAACCATTCTGTGATTCATTTATGTACTTCTCCTGACAAAACCCCAGGCACAATCCAACACAAGAAAAATAAGCTGCAAAGGGATTGCAAACATGAAACTACATGAACACCAGCAGGGATTCATGGTCATTCCTGCCTGAAAATTGCCAGAAAAAAATCTGTGCAATATATTTCCTAACTGCATCTGAGAGTACAGGACGGCTGGAAGGATTTACTGAAATTCCTCGTGCAGGAAACAAGTCACCTGTGAGTGTCAGTGCCACAAGGCTGCTACTGCTGGTCCCTCTGAACAAGTGTCAGCACTTTATATCACATTTGACCCTCTTCTCTTTAGGTTTTTCCTCTATGTGATGGGAAAACAGTGTTAGAAGTATTTTTTAAATAGCATTAGTACATCCAGTTCCTCCAGTCCTGAGTCCAGATAAGAAGATGGGAAAGAAACAACCTAGTGATTTTTAAGAAATCCCTTCAAAAGCACAGAATGCAGCTTCACTAGAAACACAGAAATGGGATTTTTAATGCTTGATATTTCAGTATCTACCAACACTAAACTCTTGAAGACCTGATCTCCTCTCAGTTCATTGACATAATTGAGAATTAGTTCCACAGCGGCTCCCATGAATTTACACCCCGGCACAAAAAGCAGAAACCAAGGCCAGATGCCCAAAATTTCACGTCAATTGGAATTCCCAGCTGTGTTTTTCATCCAAATTGTTCATGAGGTATCAGACTTCAAAAATGGCTCTTCGCCAAACTGGAGTACTTGGAACATTTTCTAGACCTGCCCTCACCAAGGAAGCTTTCTGCCAAATCAGGGAACAAAGAAGAAAAACACGTTAGTGGCAGGTTGTTTGTGTGTGTGAATATAAAACAGCTGAATTTTGTCTGTAAGGACTCAGACTTTCAGAGTGAAAGGTATATTCCCAGTAGAGATGGAAGAGTCAGAAGATAAGGGATGTCCAATTTAAAGCTATCGCCCAGTTTACAGAGGGGGACAGAGATGAAGTGCACAACGTCCAGATTAGTGTTTTATAACCAAATGTGATCCCATCACTTGGCAATGCCATCTGTTTTAAAATCACAGTATGCAAAACCACCCCTTAAGTGGCTTTTAATTTAATGCTAAGGCATGAAACACTTAACACTGCTATTAAAAGCTGTAAATGGGTCAGTGAATGAAAGATCCAGAAGGACAAAAATCCTCCCTACACTTCTGTTCAGAAAACACTGTTGTAGGTGAGGTATAACCACTGCTCTCCAACCTTTAACACAGTCCTAAGGAACAATTATCGTTGTCTATGCTAAAATACAGATGTTGCAGCAGCAGCCTGCACCCCAGCACAGACACATCCCAGCTTAGAACACACTCCATGAAAGGCAGAAACGAGCACTGGGGTGTCACTGTGAGGTACACAGGGCAAGTCCAAGCAGCTCAGATCCAAGTGGGGATGGAGTCATTCCTGCCCTCATCCCTTCTCCCAGTGCCATGTTCTCACCCCCTACCCTTACAGGGGTGCTTCTCTGATCACACACAGCCTGAGCAGAGGGTTGATGTGTCTGAAGCTTCTTTGCTCTGGGCTGGATCAAGGCTTTTAGGGGCTCTGTGCATGATCCTGAGTCGGGGCATGCAGGAGGAGGAAACTCTTGTTAAGTGTGGTGGGGATGGGCAGAGGAAAAGGGAGCAGGACAACAAGAGTTCTGGTTTAGATCGGCTAAAGGTGCTGTGAAATTGCACTTCAGGAGAGAAAGAGTTTGAGAGAAGTGCTGGCAGAAAGGGGCTGTGAACAAAGGATTATACTCAGCTGTCATCCTGGAAACAGGATTTGCTGTATCCTTAAGGAGTCACCAATATCTCTGCATACCTGAAAAGATTTTTGTTAATCAGGTGAGCAAGAATTTTTATTTTTTTTTATTAAATCCACTAGGAACCACATTTCTGGTTGTGTTGAAGCTGAACAGTGAGGTGTGGTGTGGGGACAAGGACTGCCCAGACTCTACCAGGACTTTGGGGAGCTCCTTCCCAAAATGGAGCAGATAATTTCAGGATCTATCAGAATCATGAACCCCCTGACTGCATGAGATACTGATGAGAGTTGGTGAACAAGAAAGACCCTCCCTTCCCTCCTTGCACCACCAAGGACCATTCAAACCACTGCTGGTCGCCAGGGCTCTTCAAGAATGCAGATGAACCTCATGGCAATTATTGCAGCAGTTTTAAAGCATTCAAATTCATTTCACTTCAGTGGCATTTTGCAACTCACAGAATTAGCAAATTCCCAGCAATATCATTGTGGTGTTCCAGCAGGAAAATGCTTCTCAGAATGTGCTAAGACACCATATTATTGGATTTCAGTGTTTAATTCTGTAATATGCAATAATGTGTATATAAATGGCACAAAATGTACCAACTTGTTCACAACAATCTCATTACCAAGTGAAGTGATTGTATCAACATGTCTAAGTGGTGATGATGATTTAAGAAGTCCAACATTTGGTCTTAAAAACAGATTATATTATTTATAAAGATCTGTGGGTGGAAAGGAAGAAGCAAAGCTCATCTGTCAGGAGAACAAATGAGGAATATATAACTCCTCCAAGGCAGAATGACAGCAGAAAGAGGGATATTGTTTAAAGCTGATGAAGATGAGAATTCATCCTATTCATATCTAGAGGCCTGAACAGAAAACCTTGGTATATTCCATTACAAGATAGAAAAATACACTCAATCTCACGAATAATGGTATCTTTACTGTTCAGTGCAATTTTTTCCCTACTTCTGAATCTATGAGATGATAATTCCAGGTTTGCATGTGATTTGAAAAGACACCTCACAGAACCTAAACACAGGTTTCAAATCCTTTTTATAAAATAAATGGATGGACTAAAGCTCTGCTGTGTGTGCTGCTTATGCTGTGTCTGGCGTTCTTCTGCAAATAAACAAACCAGCTTTACAAAAATCCATGTGACTTATTTAAAGGATAAGCATTCTCACATATATATATATATATTATAAACCATATTTTCCTTTTGTTCCTTTGACCAGGATTCACAGTATTCATAAGGCCCTTTTCTCCCTGGCTGACACACAAACATTTCCCAGCTGAGCCTCTCAAGCTCCTTTGCATCCCGACCTTCCCAGGGCTCCCTGAACAGCAACCACCAGGCCATTTACAGAGGGAATGTGATCCAAAGTTAAACAAAAACTGTAATCCAGACAGCAATTCACTATTTAGACCCCTTTTAACGCCTCAGAGACTTCATTAAGAGGTTTCTGTCAGGGACATACCTGGCCTTCAACTATCCACTTGGAGATGGAGGTTTTGCCGTCGTATCCTGGACGGAACTGAAGCGTGGCAGAGCGAGGGCTGATGTTGGAAATCACCAGGTTGGATGGAGCACCTGGAAGTTCTGGAGAAACAGAAATGTAAATGAGATGTGGAAAGACTCATTGTTTAGGGCCCTGTAACAAAAGCTGAAATTCAGCGTTTCAACAGATAAAATACCTTGGTAATAATTGTAATAATTTTAGAATTCCTGTAGCAAACAAACAGGGTGACCATCCTGCAAGGGAAAATCTGCAACCCCAATCAGATCTTTGCCTCACATCAGTCAAGCCTGCAGTGGCATTTACATTTTTTATATCATCTGAACTAACAACAAAAGCAAGTCCAGGAAAGACAGATTAAATATAGATTGTTTAGAATAAATTCTCAGTAGAACCTGCAATTTTAAGAAATGGAAATAACTATCATAATCTGTAATCATCTTGTGGAAGGTGTCCCTGCCTACGACAAGGGTTTTGGAACCAGATGATCTTTAAGGTCACTTCCAACCTAAACTATCCTGTGATTCTGTGATAATGCTGCACTCTGTGCAAATTCAACAGGCCAAAAATGGGCAGGCTTTTGGTATATATATCAAGTATGCAGGAATACACAATATTTCTTGATTCTTACTTCACATTTGTGGGAACTGTGATCGATAAGCTAACCCTGCCCAAGTAGAATATTGCTGTTATCTGGCTAACAACAGGGAGCATGGCATTGATCCAGCCTACAGATTGTCACAATTGCCTATGATTGGGGAAAAGAAAGGCAAACATACTTCAGGACATACAGAAAAGTTCAAAAATACCGCAGAAAGGAAAAACTGGATTATTCTCAGCGATGTACAATAACTGCTCCACTTTGGAAAATTCTGCTTCTATAACCTATATATTAACTGAAACTGCTTGTCTGAGGTATGAATTGGCTATTTAGTTTGCTTTTTATGCTGGATGAGGGAGAGTGTAGAATTTTAAAAACAAAATGCAAAAAGGGTAAATGTACGGGTGCCCAAATGGTAACTCAGACAATGTGGGACAAAAACACCTCCTCCCAAATCTTTCTCAGGCCACAACTTCAAAATCTTGTAAATAAGAGTTTCACTATCCAAGTGACCTCTCATGGCTGACATAACCTATACTACTTCTACAAGGGAAAACGTTTCACTTTTAACATCCAAACTGTATTTTTCCACCCAAAGCAATACTTTTTGAATAGATTCAGGCTTAGTTCTTATGTTACTTTGTAAATGTCAAGGGATCCTGTACTGCACCCACTTTATTACTTTGTCCATTCCACTGTCACACCTACAACTTTTTTTTTTGTCTTTGTATTAAAAAGCCTCAACTTCCTGGAATTTTCAAATTGCGAGCGTGTCCGTGCTCACATTCCAACCTGTCCTACAAATGAAATTTAAACCACGTGCTCAAGACTCTCAGTGCTTTACAAACAAAACCGTTTCCATCACTTCCAAAGCAATCCACCGTGAGAGCAACGGAACGTGAAGTATCAGCACCTTTTCTTTTGCTTCAGGCAGTTTTACCAACCTGGGGGCACGCCAGAGGAGATGGTGGAGGACGTGACCCACCCGCTCCCTTTGGCAGTCACAGCTGCCACCTCGATGGTGTAGGTGGTGAGGGACGAGAGCCCCGTGATCTTGTACTCCAGGGTTGTGTTGGACAGTGTGCGGGCCAGGCGAGACTCATTCCTGCCATACACCTCCCAGGAGATCTGGTACCCTGAGAAACAACCACACACAAGTCAGGGGGCCATAGTTTTCCTGCCACAGCCCAATTATACCACAACCCAGAGACTGGTGAGTTCCTGTGTCAGCACGATTTGCTTGTGGTCCATGGTGGATCATCGTTCCTTGCTCCACTCCACTGTGGTCACCTTTTAAAACCCCTTGAAGTAAACGTAAACTAAATTAATGTAATCTAAATCTAAACTAAACTGGCTAAAATAACCAAGTATTTTTCTGATATTGTTTTTTCCAGTAAACAATTGATGTAGGTACCCCATGGGGATCATCTGCCTATCAGATTACAGATGAGGGAGGACATGAGGTCTGAACAGATTGTCTCTTTTTGCTATGACAATACAGGGTTTGCTAAGAAATGTCTTGGAAACCTGGGGATAATCTCACAGGAGGCTGGACTTTTACTCTGTGAACTCTATGAAGCAAATAGGAAGAAACAAGGACTCTGGAAAATATAATATCTGCTCACCAGCTGGAATATCTAATTAAAAATCTATATGTGCTTAGCAGGGCTACTCCCTTTCCAGGCTGAAGTAACCTTCACTGCTGTATATCTAGAAATACTTAGAAATCTGACAATAACAAGCAGGCAGGAACATTGTGGGAATCTTCCAGGAACTGAAAAACCTCTACTCCCCACCGCTTGTTCCTCGCACAAATCCTTCCGCAGGGTGAATCATTATCCTTTCTTTCAAAACCATCATGGAGCCAGTGCATTGTCCAAAGCTGCACTTGCCCTGACCTCCATATTATTCTTCTATCATAACCAGGCTTCCTTTTTATCACTTTGATAACCACTTGCCTTCCAAGAACTTTTGAAACTTTCTACTGTCTGATTTGCTCAATTTTACCTCCAAATCTGCTTGTCCTCCTCCTGCCCGGTCCTACTCTGTTCTCGTTTGAACCTACGTGAACCTTGCTGTGCCAGTCTCCAGAGAGAGCGTGTCTGAAAAGTTTGCTTGATTGCAGCTTTCTTTGTGATTTGACTCAGAGGGTGAAAAAAAAAAATAAAAAATACACATAGCTCTTGAATGCCTGTGAAATTGAAGTGAGTGAAAAGGACTAACAGAAAGGAATCCCACTGTGTGAACCGTGCACGAGGCAAACTGGCTAGAGAAACTCCCTACTGGGTTCCCGTTCCCATCGTCTGAGATGAGGAATTCAGACCAGCTGAGAGGCTTGAGGCCTTTTTTTTTCCCCTATTTTTTTTTTTATAAAAAACCAAACCATGATAAGCTGCTTAACATATATGAATTGACGTGGCAAAATCCCTTATGGTATTAATCAAGAAGAAAACGTCATCTCATGAGCTAAAAGCATGGTGAGGCAAATATTTCTGTGAGAGTTGGAGAGGTGTGAGATGTTCTCTGTCCTCTCTGTGAGCTGCCATTACTGACAGATTCATCTTAAACTGATTTAGCATGAAAATGGGCTCAGAGTGCTCACATAGTCACTAATTACTTATCAGGTGAGGGGGCAGTGATAAAGAGAGGTGATGCTTCAACAATTCCAGCTACACCACAAAGGCTTCTTTGACTGTGCACTACAGAGGGGAAGGGGAGAAGCTCCTGAACGCTCATCTGGAACTGGTTTTAAACAAGCGTCTGAGTGGGAATTAATTAACTCAGTAAATCAACGATGTCTTGGAAACAACTGTGGTGTTCTGCTGCCCTCTGAAAAGGCTTAAGAATCATTTACCAGATCACAGTTGATGTAGCACAGGCAGGATTATAATCTGCAGGAAGATTTTGACAAAATTTAAGGACTCTCTTGCCTGTATTAACAGAGGATGAGCAGGAAGGTGGGGGATGATCTTCTCCTGCATTTGATGCTCAGTGAAGAGGCACGGAGGAGTTGCAAATGGAAGGACCATCACAAACACCCTTTTCTTTCATTAGCTGTGGGTGCAGTTTGTTCCAGACAATAAATAACCAGAGGAAGATAAGCAGGGGACTTTTAATGCTCCCTCTGTCCATTTGTTGCTTACAGACAATAGGAAGTGTCATTCACCATGCACCAGGCAATCTTCAGTGATTGAGATATCTCCTCTCCCATCTAGATAAGCTTAGGTTATACATCAAACACTGGTGATTATTCTTTGGACATTTTATGTTTTCTCCCTGGTGACCACAGGATGAGACCCAGCTTTCCTGCCCATTAGGCACAGGGTCTCCATGTACTTATTTCCTGAGAAAATGCTCACCAGGAAAACTATCCTGAGTTTCAAGTGTAAATTGAAGAAGAGGCGAACAGGCAGCATTTACTATCGGATATTTCAGCCCTGGATGTATAGTTAAATTCCAGTCATAGAAAGGATGAGAACAGAAAATGTGCACATACAGAGCGAGCGGACACAAAGCCAAAAGCGACCAAGCACAACAAAAACAGATGGAAAAAAAAAAACACTGAAGGAAAGGAACAACAACCACTGTACCCCCAAGTAGCACTTCATCCACGCTGACTGACAGATGGGCAGAACTTTGGGGCACGTGGCTGGTGGAAACACAGTCCCTGTGCTACAGATGTGATCCCTGCCAGAAACATATGTGGGGGAGAGAGGGTCTCCTCTGGCTCCGGGGAGAGTGAGAACGGGGAAGGTACCCCAGAGCCTTCCCCCACGCTTTGGCACACCACAAAACGCTGCCTAACGGGAACTAATGACCAGAGGAGTTTCAGAAATAATTTTCTGTTGATGTGGAGTAAATTCTCTACACGGGAGCAGTACACCCAATCACAAACTGTCTGTCTACATCCAGGGCCTCATAAATCAACGTTTACTGAGGGAACGAGGAAGATACGGAGATTTACAGCAGAGTAATGGGCAATTTCCCAGCTCAGGTTGGCTGCTGGGCACCCCCTCCGAGCTTCCCTCCTCCCAGCGCTGGTGCAGGAAACAAGAAGGTCCAGTAAAGACATCAATGAGCAGAAATGATGAATAATTGCCTCCCTGAGCACTCAGATCTCCAAGTGGCCCTCTATAAACCTCTGAGGTGCTCAAAGGGCATAAACAATTTTCCTATTCTTCCATCCCAAATGCAATTTGCATCATTAAGGATGTTTCTTTTTCCTTACAAACTCTGCTGGGCATTTTCACACTGGTGTTTTGTCACGAACAATACAGCTTCTTTAGTTAATTCTCTCTGAAACAATTTACCCCAAATATAAGACAGTCCATCATCGAGTTCCAGAAGGTTTCAACCCAACCTGGGAGGCAGCAGCTTGTTTCTAGCAGAGCAATTCTGCAACACCAACATGGTGCTGCTCCCTGATGCTTAACAAGGATCAGTATTACATCATCTTGGATAGGCTTGGATGTAGGTCCCTAAATTTAAGCACTTGGGCTTGAAAGGCTTTGGCCATCTTCACTGAATCAATACTTCTCTGCTTTCAGAAGTCATTAGTTTCTATTCTCAAACCACTTAAATCAGTGCATATTTCAGGAAGGTGACCGTGGTGTAAAGGCAGGAGATGATCTGCACAAGGACTCCCCACACACCACAAACAGCACGGAACACACACACACACAATGTTACAGACACACAGAGGAAACACTGACAAGTACAACTCCTATCAAAATGACCTGTCAAAGTTAAAATGCTACAGGAAATTAGACTGATAGAACATTTCAGTGGTCAAGGGTCAGGAAGTCTGATTTTTTTTTTAAACTCCTAAAGTATATTTTCTTACAAATGACAATAATTTCTTTCAAAAAATTAAACGTTTTCAATGTCAATGTTCCCAAACAAATAATATTTTGATCCCTTCCCAACTGTGCTTTTTAGCTCCAGTAACTTAAAATCTAGGAGCTTTCTTGTGCTCCAAAACCTTGAAGCCTTTGTTAAATGGAATGGCCATCCAGTGCAGCCGTAATAGTTTCCCATCTGAGAACAATATTGCCTCTGTTGATAAGAACTAGAGGTTTTCTCAAGTATTTATAGCTTCCTTTATGAAAAATAATGAGGTTGCTGATGTTGTATCTACACTGGATTCAGTAAATAGATAAATAGCTTGTCAAATGGCAGACTCATCAAAGGGAAACAAGAGAGTTCTGAACCCTTGTGATGGTTTATAACAGATTAAGTAATGACATGCAAATTCTGCCACGCAGTCCACAGCCAGGCCACTTGATCACAGATGAAGGACACTGCTGATTTCAGGCTTGGTCTTGATTGCAAATCTTAGCAATGCCAATCCAGATATTGCAGCTGTAAGCTCTGTGTAGGAACCCCCCACCCTCGGGGCAAAGGCCAAGCCCGGTCTCACAAATTTCCAGAAATTCAGGAACGCAGGTGGAGGTCACGGAAGATTTAACAGGACCAGAAACCCTGTGGGGAGCTGATTTCTAACACAAACTGCCTTTTCAGTCACCACAATCATGAGCTGCCAGTAATTGGACCCAAACCTTCTATAATGTGCCCTGGTGACATCTCAATTATCCAAAAGAAGGACCAGGAAACCAGCGCTCGCAGTGCCAGTTCTCCCTAAATGCTCTCTTGCACAAACAGTTTTTCACTGCAGCAATACATTCCACCCCACACATACTCAACAGCAAGGAAATAAAAGCAGACATTGCAGCTGATACCTGTGATGATGCCGTTTTTCTCCACAGGCTCTTGCCAGCTGACCTTGAGCGAGGTGTCCAGGATCTCGGTGAAACTCAGGTGCCCCACTGCTCCTGGCTCTGGAAATCAGGGAAGGAAAGCTTTTAACAGGAGAACCCCTCTTAATTGTGATCTAATTCATGTGGCAAGGTTAGTGATGAAGAAATACAGCACTGAGCCAGGGCCAAGGGAAGCTGAAAACATCACTGAGAGGGAGAAGACAAGCTGGGAAGAAACACTCATCATCGCGTAAATCATCCCAATTGTGTGGAGAGCTAAAGAGGGTGGAAGCAGGAGACTTGCACACAACTTGTGCTTTCCTCTCTTCTTCATCTAACCTAATTAGCACAATCAGGCTGGCAATCCCGAAAGTGCTGGTGTTTGCCATTTTTCCCCTCAGTGGCAGGTGTGTGGTGTTCACCTGCACTGCTGGGTGTAGCTTGTGTGGACCCAGGTCTGTAGCAACACCACCAGCAACACCCTCATCCGGAAAGAGCTTTTCCCCCGTGCAAGGTCACAGCAAGGACAGAGTCACCAAGCCCCTGCTTGGATGAATTCTCTCCAAACAGCTCTAAAAATGTCCAACATATTGGCGACTGTCTTCTGGAAAATGAATACAAGTGTGTGAAAATTTTAAAGGGTTTTTATGATGTAGCTAAAGAGCTCTTAAAAATTTCAGCTCCCCAGTGTGCAATGAAAGAGCATAAAATGGAATGACTGTCAAGAATATGCCATCCTCCCTCAATTTTGATCTTCAAGGAAGACAACCTGACTGATTTTTGATCCAAATACTGTTCTGTCCTCAATCGATGTGCTGGAAAAAGGAGGTTTTGTTCACTTTATATTCACTGTGCTTCTGTCATTGGATCCCTGCCCGAGTATCCTCCAGCTCCACTGACATCAGTTGGCAATTTCTTGTCTGCAATTTCATATTTTGTTTCCTCTTCAGTTTAGTCCAGTCTCTCATTCCCCTCCAGCTATGACAAAAAAAAGCTCAAACCCTGCCAGTAGGTCAGATACAACCCCATTTGCAATTCTGCAATCCCGGTGGGGAAAGTTTCCAAACCCACTCTGCGATACCCAGCAGTCAAAGCACCACAGAAGAACTGCTGATCAAGTAGTGATCCCAGGAATACCCAACGAGAGCACAGCACTTATGTACTCTTTGGGACCGTGGATCTGTAGACATGGAAACCACACCAACTAGTCCCTGCAGTTGCAGTCCAGTTTTAATGTCACCACGAAACACAGCTGCAAGTGACTCCAAGCCAGAGCAAGGTACTTCTGACTGGATGTTAAATTTTATTTGACCTACAGTTCATCAGCAAACAGATCCCTTTGCACAAGTATTTTCTAGAGGATTGCCTAACTCTGCTGTAAAGACTGAAAATTATCACCTGCAAACATGAATGACAGTCCTTCCAAACCTTTTTTCCCACCACATAAATCCTGAAGCAACTTAGACTCAACGAGTTCTCCACAAAGATGCATTATACCATCCTTCACATAATTTCTCAGCCACGCTGAAAATTGAGGGAAGCAATTCTGAAGGATTAATAAATAAATAAATTCAAAAATCCTGCTCATCTCCACTGCTGAGGCTCCTTGCAGCACACAGCTGCATACACCAAGAAATGCTTCAAAAGGTTTACAAAATACAAGTCTGGTTTTCCCTTGTTTTATGTTTCCTGATGGAATTTTCTCATGATCTCAACATTTCCCTGGGATAGTCTCAAAGTCTTGAGTCTACCTCTTCTCCCACTTTGTGGAAAGTGTGTAAGGCTCCTTTCTGCAGCCTTTACTTCAGCAGAAATATTAACTCTCCTGGGTCTCTCCTCTTCCCAGTTGATTAATTTTTGCAAAACCTTGTGAGTCTTTTATCTCTGGTTTCTTATTCTTCACTGAAATTAGCCACAGGGTTCAAGTGTCCTTGGAGAGAGAAGACAGATGAACCCAAGAAGGGACAACTGAACACATTTACAAACCATCATTGTCTAAAGCTTTGTTTCCTTAGGAAAACAGGCAAAGAAGTTGACAGTCCACACAGGAACCTCATGCATGTTTCTCTTTCCACTGCACCTCTTGCTTTAACCCCAGCTAAACAAGTCTGAGTTCATATTAGTCAGTCTCAAAGGCTTCTGGTGGTTAAATTGCTATCTCTGGTTTAAGTCTACAGTCCCTGTGTCCCCCTGCTCTAGGGACACCATTCTAGCACACAGAGGAGACTAACCACAACAGGAAAATCCATGGGAAAGTAATTTTCTCCATGTTCTTTCAAGAGTATGTCATGAAAAATTGGATTAGCACTTTGAGCCTCACTTCTGTGCATGTTAATGACAATCGGATTTTTCTTTACGGGAACACTGACCAACCTAAAAGACCCCTATTAAGGCAAAGCAGTATTTCTAAAAACAATATCTTAATGGATGTATTAGACACTTCTTATTCTGATTTGAATCTGTAAATGGGCAGCAGTGTTTATCATGCTCCAGCACAGGAATATACCAAAGCACTGGGCAGAGCCAAGATCAGTGTGGACGCAGGAACTGCGAGGGCCACTGCAGTTCAGTCCTTATCTGAATCAGACACACGTGAGACTTGTGAGTCCCAAATATGTCTTGAGCAAACACTTCCAAGGGGCCACAGAGGTCAAACCATTTTCTGATTCGAGAAACAATTTATATGCTAAACTATCCAGCTCATTTTGCTTCACACCCTGCCTGCAGGTTTTCAGAATAAAAGATACTGCCTTGTTACGATCCTGGTTCTTTTACACAAACGTTTGCAATAAAATATAGAAACAGACATTTTCAATATATCGAACAACAGAAGGAAACAATCATAAATTAATCATTGACCTCCACAGGAAGTTCCAGGGCTCACTTCCTAAGAAGATCAAATGATATTTATTTGGGTGCCTGAACATGGATTTTAGAGCACAAGGATTCACAGACACAAACAACGCGTTGTGTGTTGGCTGTCCCAGACTGTGAAGCTCTCAGCCAATGATCAGTGTGAAAAAATGCATCCAGGTTTAGTCCATAATGAAAAAAAGAAAAAAAAATCCAATATTTGCCACAGGCTAAAAAGAACACACAGGGAAAACCGGCTGAGGTCACTGCCTGAAAGCTAACTTCAGAAGAGACTGCCAACTGATTGCCAAGCTGAGGTCCAATTTTCAGCACAGAGATTTAAAAATTCCGGCTCTTATATCCAACCCACCCAAACCCGAGCGCTGGGGGTCTCTGGCAGTGCTGGGGGTACTCACTGTCCTCCAGGGTGCGCAGGAGCTGGGGTGTGCTCCGAGGGCCGTCCCCTGGCGTGGTGAAGCACAGAACTGAGGCGTAGTAAGTGGTGTATTTCTTCAGGTTGGTGATGCAGCCACTGTGAACTCCATGGAAATCCGGAGCGATGGTGACCACAGTCACGCTCTCTGGAGCGTCCACCGGCCAGGCCAGAAGCTGGAAGATTTAAATATGGATGAGCTCTCATTAGAAGTTGTGATTGTTTGGAGGCAAAGTATGTTTGGCTGCCAAGCCCATCTTAATCTGATTGTAAAGAACCAGGCAGTGCTGTTAAACTACTGTCAGCTCTGATGCTGAACAGATGGATGTAGCAGTGATACTGAGATACTGGAGGGATGTCTGCAACACTCACCAGTGATGGGGAATACACCAATATGGCAATTCTCAATGTCTGCTACTGAACAATGCCAAAATTATTGCAAATTGTCATCTGTATGACAAGGGCCTTTCATCAGCCTGGCCACTCTCTGCTGCTGAAAGGAAACTTAAGGAAGAAAAGTGCTTTCAGTGCTACTCTGACATAAATGTTTTATCTTATTTCGGGGTTCCTTTAAGGATCCCACTGTCTGGGGAGGTTTGTGGGAATAGGGGACACACACATCCTCCTTCCTCTCCCAGAGCCACCCCAGCACCCCTCTGAGCAGCCATGAACATGAGAGCACCACAACGTTCAGTGGACTGGGGACATCCCCACTGTGAACAATTCAAGCAGTTCTGGAGCTACAGAAAGAACAGAAAATGGTTGTAAAGATGATTACTACAATTTCCAACACCTGAGTCCCAGAAGTTAGACTCCTGAAGACATTTTCATGCATTTAAAATAGGGTGCTTGTCAGAAGAGCTCAGTTCCTCCAGGTCTCATTCATCTCAGTGGATGTTCTGGGAGATCAATATCTTCTGAGAGTACAATACCTTGTGTGTTGGGACCTAAATGAGGACTTAAAAAATTCATTTTTGGCAAATGGCTTTGAAATTTTGAAACAATTTTTGGAATTGCCTTAAAGGCTTAGGGGTCTTAAAGCTTGAAAGCTTGTGAAATTTTTATTCTGTCCAAAAATCCTTATCCAGCAGCTTATAAAACATGTTAAAATTCTAGGCCTGACTCAGTATCCGTGTAAATCCTGCTACTTCTATTGATTTCAGGCTCATAAACATGAATAGATACCTGAAATTAATGAGCCATATTTGACACATTTAGCCAATGTCTAGTCTCTGATAATCAAAAAGCACAGTTAGTGGACTATAAGGAGTAATTTTGTTAGAAATATTTCATATTTGAGGAGGTGTGCTTTACAACTTATTGAAATGCAAATAAATTTCAAAGAAAAGATAAAAATGGAAAGTGCTTGAAGAGGATACTAAGTTTTATTTTCTTTTCTAAATCACCTCTGTGGATTGCAATTGGCATTTATAACTTTGGAGGGCTGACCTCTTTTCTGAGTGCATTTCATTGCACGTTCTTCAGGAAACGTGTGCAGAAAATACAGGTGAACAGTTCTGTCAGCTTAAGGGAAAAAAATGGGTTTGATCCCTAAAAAACACAAAGGCCTAACTTTGACTGCTAGTAATTTATAAATCATACACAAAACTAGGCTATAAAAGTAAATGACAGAAATGTTCTCACACCATCTTTGTACTGCAATTCACAATCCCTGAGAGAAACAGGAACGGTAAAGCTGTGGCAATCTAGTGCAATCAAAAAAATCCAAAGAAATAGAAATTTTGATAATTTCCAAAGTTTTCCTGGGCCACTGACAGATACAATTTATGATTTCAGTTATTTTATACCAGTGCTCAAGAAATGGAAACATAAATTAGAGGTAGCTATGCGATGAGATGAAGGATCTTAAGACTGAAAGTCTGAATACAACAGAGAACGAAAATCTGAAATAAGGCTTTTGCAAACCTGGGCTCACTGTGCTTGGAATTGCAGCAGAAAATTGTATTGCACTGCAGCCCACTGAGCCCCAAAAGTGCTTTTATTCTCCAGAGTCTGAACAGAAGCCAAGTACTACTCCTGTACTGTGCTTTTAGGATATTGTCCTGCAGCCCTGTCAGTCACTGAGCCTTGAGAGCTGATTCTGTCTCTGGGAACAGCAGGCATACACCTCTACATGTACTGAGTTCTTCAGCAGTGGGATTCTGAAACCACTGCTGGTCTCTTTGAGAAATACATAGATGTGGGTAAAAATACTGGAACTCCCACGCATACCTCTGTCTGTCTCAGTTTCTCCATCACTTTGAGACATTCTTGGAGAAGGACCAAGTCTTCTGAAACACCTCAAATCCATGTTCAGTCTCTTAATTCACAGCCTGTTTTCTAACTACACATTCTTCTCAGCCCACTCCACATTCCTTCACCCAACACCTAAATCAGCCTTCGTCCTCCCTGCTCATAAACCATACCTTCCTTCCCTTCCTACGAGATTTCTCTTTGTTCTCTCCACGAACATTTTGAAACCCTTCATTTATTATGCCCTGACTGCCAAACCATTGATGGAGCAGTTCTTCCTGAGGGGCAGGAATAAACCACTCCTACTGCCTCCTTAGCCCACACTCCACTGGCCAGAGGACCAGCGAGGGCTCTGTGAAGCACTCCCTGGTCTGTAAGATATTGCTAGTTGTCCCATCAACAGGGATTTACCATGATAACTCCATGTCATCAGGCATGATTAATCAACTTTGTATTCTTATACCTCCCAAATCATCACAGTGGGAAAGTTAAGACAAATATTTGGTGTGATGTCTTGGTTCCCAGTGAAATGAATGGGAATTCTGCATTGCTGTAAATAGAAATCTCAAGCTGGTTTTCAGTGGCACAATGACATGTCTCCTGGGGTGAGTTTCCAAACTGACATTGAACTGCTTTTTGGTTTTGGAAACTTCCCAGGAAGATGACAAAAGCATTAGGACTTCCAGCCTATGACATGTTCCCTTTTCAGAACTTACGTAAATTGAAAATATTAGAATCACAGAAAGATTTGGGTTGGGAGGGATTTTAAAGATCACCCACTTCCAACCCCCTGCCAGGTCCTGCAGGGACACCTTCCCCTGGACCAGGTTGCTCCAAGCCCTGCTAGGAGCAACGACTGCTCTCTTCTCCCTTTGTTTTACCTGTGCAAGACATCCCTGAAATCCCACAGTCACTTTGGAGATTCGGAGGTTATCAGGTTCAGCTTCTTTTTATACCATGACTGTTAAGGCAAACACTGATGAAGTCACAGAAACCTTATTTCTGTTTACCTTGTATCCTTGGTTGATGCCGTTGATGAACTGCTGGGGCGGAGGGTTCCAGAGGAACTGGATGGTTGTGGAGTTCACGGCTTCGACTTGCACGTTCTGTGGTGGAGCCGTGGGCACTGCTCCCAGTCAGCAGAGAGGGACACAAAACAAAACACAGCGGAGGTGGAAGGGGGAGGAAAAAGAGAAAAATTAACTCAGAACTCAATGACTGTCACTCGCGATTCACGGAGTAATAACAACCTTGAGAGAAGGATGCACTTCTTGGGAAACAGCAGGTTTTGGAGAGCAGGGTAATTGGGTTAATTTCTCATTCTGTACTGGAGACACTTTCCAGGGGAGGAGAAAGAAATGGTTTCTGCAGCTTATTATTGTGCAGATGAGCTTCTCAAAAGGACTTGAGGCAGAGGCTGGGTACCGATAGGTGAGCACAGCTCCTTCAGTTATCCATGACTGCACAGACAATGATCAGTCTCTGAAAGAAACTTCTTGAGTCTTTTAATACCACTCAATTCCCCAGATCAGACAACAAAACACGGAGTTCACACAATTAAGGTTCTAATTGTGAATTATAATCTGGCAGCAGCATCTGTTTATTATTTACTGCTGCTTGAAGAATTAGGACCAGTCACATCACATGAAATAAAGATTTTTCTTGGGAATTGGGAGATGTTCTCATTTTATCTTGATATGATATGCATTCATGTATATTGAATTGATTATATACATCCTGAGCCAATACATCCTCTAATCTACTAAAAGTTGCATAAACATTTTATGCCAAGGATTTAATTAGACAGATGTTTTCTCAATACAAAAGAAAGCGTGGAACATAAAGGCATCCTGCCTTCAAACAACCAAAAATAGCACTTAAATATTTTGCCATTTAATATAATGTCTCCTTCCAGGCAATTTCTTCAACTTGCTGCTTTAAGATGTCATTTCTACAGTTCTCAGTGGAAAGAATATTAATAGACAGGTCTATTTTTCTGAAATTATCAAGCTTATAGTAAGTTTAGGAAGAAAACTGCTACTTGAGTAAGTAAAATGGACTAAGACACTTTAAATCCTATAAAAGAAGTTTAATAATGCTTCAAATATATTACTATTGACAGGCATGGGCATTTGTATTCTATGAAAGAGGAACTATCCACAAGTGGTTTTGAAGCCTGGAAGGCTTTGTTCCTTCTGCTTCCAAGGGAGAATTTCTACCAAAGCCCAAAGATTTGTGCTTCTAAAGAGTATCCACAATTCCCACTGAGAAATGCTGGTTTGCTTCATACTTTTCAAAAACAGGTCCCAAACTTTTAAAGCTTCAAACCACCTTTGGAAGATGAGTCTTTTGTGTGGAGAAGAAATGAAGAAAATAAGTTCAAAAATGCAAAACTGCCCCTCTTCCCACAAAAAGCTATTTTTGTTTGGAAGAGTCATAAAGGGGCATTATTCTTAACTGGGACACACATTACAGTAAGACTGGAACCAACAGTTATCAGAGACATCCACAGTATAGAAATATCAGCACAGAAAAATGGAGAAATCCTCAAAGATGGAGGTTTGAAATGACAAGAGCATCCACTTTCATGCCCTCTGTCACTAAAACTCCCTGAAGACTAAACCATGGCTCGACAATTTAGCTCTGCACATTTTTTTTAACCTCAGTAACTGCATATTAGTCACAACTTTCTTGCCCTAATTTAAAACTTGATGTCACAATTTATGAACTATCCATAATTATTGAGTTCTGAATCTGGAGTTTATCTGATAGTACTCTAAATTTTCATTAAAATCCAAGCCCTACTTCCTGCCATGTATCATAATTCCTTGTGTGCTTTTGGAAGGTTATACTATTATCTGAATGACCTGTAGACATCATAAAGTTTTTGTAGTTAAGAGATTCACCAAATCATCCTGAGATACAGTCATAAATATTAAAGTCACTCTACAGTCATAATGAGTTGCTTTGGCTACAGTCCCCTACTAAATGCAGTTTTTTTTATTCCTGTTCTTTGATGAAACTGTTTATTATGAGAGCCACAAGATATATTTGAATTTGCTCCTGTGTGCAATACTTCATATAATTAATGCTTAACAGGCATAAAATTTTTAAAACCAAAATTCTTACTTTCCTGCATATTTTGCATATTCAGATGTTGTAACTGCCAGAGATTCATTACTTTGCAGGATAAAATTGTATTACAAGCTTTCGTGTTGGTTTGTTATCAGAAAGTCACCAGGATATCACGGATAGATTCATCTCCTCCTGCCAGGAAGGCTAAATCAGCTGAGCATCAACAACCTCCCCACTCATTCCTCTTCCTTCTCTTGAACTGCTACATTACAACTCTATTTAGCTAGAATCAGAGAATCGTTTAGGTTGGAAAAGATCTCCAAGAGCATCGAGTCCAACCATTCCCACAGCACTGCCAAGTTCATGACCAAACCGTGTCCCCAAGTGTCACATCCACTCGGCTTTTAAATCCCTCCAGGGATGGTGACTCTACCACTGCCCTGGGCAGCTGTGCCAGGGCTGGACAACCCTTTTGGTGAAGAAATTGTTCCCAATATCCAACTTAAACCTCCCCAGCAACAACTTGAGGCCGTTTCCTCTTGTCCTGTTGCATGTTAATAGGGAGAAGAGCCCGACCCCCAACTGGCTACACCCGCCTGTCAGGGAGTTGCAGAGAGCGGTAATTTCCTTTAGGGGAGAATCCCATGAATACTGTACAATGAATAGCAAATTTCCAGTGATTTCAACATCACATGGATTCTATTTTAAGGGTCTGATGAGTCTTTCAGATACAATCCATAATACTGCAAATTTTTTAAGAGAAGAAAAATTTGCATTAGCAAGTTCCAAGTTTTCATTTGTGGTCCTTACAGTCCTCAAAAAAGCTCAGGCAAGCACTTGAGGATAGGTTTACTACAGTTTTAGAAATGTGGATAACCAAATGCATCAGTTATTTCTTTTAAAAAGGGAAATAATTTTTCCTCATTAGGAGGTAATTTCCTGAAACAAGAGTATACGGTCATAGCAGAAAAAGTACCTGCTGCAATATGAAAAATGATAAAAATTATGAACAGAAAACATAAAACCTTCAGAATGCTGGAAATTATGATTTAAATCAAAATTCCTCTTTGGACATCTTCATTGAAAAATCAACATCTGTATGCCAATTAATGCATTTAAAGGATGGAAAGAATATCGTCCATCTGACATGCATAGGCTTAATTATGCTGCAGAAGACATAACGTAACACATTTTAATATTTTTAATCAGTAAAATATTGGCATTATAATCTCAAATTTACTTCAAAGTGCCAGTATAAAATTCTCCTTTTATGTCCTGATATTAAAGACTTCCTTGGGTATCTGAACAGTTTTGCATTTAAAAAAAGAAAAGAAGTTTGATGGAAGCTAAATCAGAATTGACCTTCTGGTCACTTAAAATCTCAAATACTTTTCCAAGATCATGGATAGTAACTTACTGGAGCTGTGACTGTCCACATAAAGGATTTTCTAATTTAGTGGTGGATATCTATCCTCTTCCTACAAGTTTGTTGTCAAGCTGTACAAAAGCTGCCAATGTCAAATAGGTGTTTCAAGAGTAATCCCCAAGCGTTAACACTCCCAGTTTTTAAACCTGTACTTCATCATGCTTGCAAGTATTCCAAAGCCATCTCACAGCTGAGACCCATCCGGGAGTCATCTCGGAATTTCAGGTCAAACTGGTCAGGAAAAAACCCAACCGTTACTTTCCCCCGATAAAGTTCCCGTGGTTGGAAATCTACGGAGAGCTCAGCCCCGGGGACTGCGGGTTTATGCACAGCATTCCAAGCAGAAAAGGTCATGGAGGCACTCGAGATAAAAACCATTAAAAGGGTTTTGCTGACAAGATAATTGAGAGGAGAGAAGGCATTAAGGTTAAGCATGTGTACATGTAATTATTCTGTCCCCAGCTACGTGCAAATAGCATGTAAATCCTGCAGAGTTTCTGACAGCCGGACTCCTGCTCCTAAATATAGATCTCCAACAGAGGCCTGGAGAAAAGTCTCCTGCTCCTCTGGAGCTCCTGACCTTTGAGGTGGCAGCTTCCCTGTCTCAGTGAGGCAGGCTGGGGGAATTGCAGGTTTTCCTCTTTGTGAGGATTTGGTTGTTCCCCGAATGCACCAGCTGAGCTGCACATCTCGGTGGGGATGTGGAGGAAGGTAATTCCTCCTGTGCACAGAAAAACAGTGGTCTCTGTTACTCTACTCATTCAAAAATTTGAATTCTGAAATTCAGTAGTGTGAGATTTGGCACTAACTTCTTGCAGCTGGGAAATGCCTCCTGCCTTTCTTGCATGTCTCTCACACAGACAAGATTTTATTTCTTTGTTAAGAGCTGAGGGCCAGGGATCTCACTGAGACAACTGCTAATTTCACCACCTTGTGAAATCACTTAAAATAAAAGCAGTAGATGGCAAAGGACACCTAACAGTGATAAAAACCAAGCCACTACAACTCCAACCTGCTTTTGCACAGGAGAAGCTGGGCCCAAATCAGCCATGGACACTCCAAGGCTATTGGGACGTTCCCCAAAGGAAGTGAATTGAGGATCTTTAAGATGTTTTTGCCAAGAAAGCCTCAGGAAAAACTAATGGAAGTATCTTTTTACTGAGATAAAACTGAATGGTTGCAGAGGACACTCCACATTCAGAGAGTCCTTTTTCAAGATTATTTCCTCCATAAAACAGGAAGCTTTCAGTTAACTGGTTTTATTCTGGCTCTTCTACCTAAGTCATATAAATTTCCCTGATTCATCTCCTATTGCCTGAGCAAGACACCACTTTGGGCCTGGCTGAACAGACTTGTCTTGCTTTCATCCTTCTCTCCACACTATCAAGACTCACTAGTCTGGTGTCTCACTTGCTCTTTTATTCAGGAAGGGCCTTTTGCTCAGAGTTTCCTGGCCTGGCGAGGTGTTGGTGCACAGCATAGAGGGGAAAATAAAACAACACTGAACTCCATGTTGAGGTCTCTGGACTTTAGGAAATCAGACTGGCTTTCGGGATGTGCATCAGAAGAAAGAAACAGCACTTAAAGCAGAAACAGAAGTGGGTTAATGTCAATGTGAAGAGGCTGATGGAAGAGATGGCTCTCCTTGTAAACCTTGCCCTGCCTAAGTCTAAGGTGCAGTGGGAGTTTTTCAAAGACAGGGAAGTTCAGAAATACTCACACTAGTGAGATAAAAGGGACAGACCCAAAGAAAAGGACAGAAGCTGCTGATTTGTCAAATCAACTTGAAGAAAAAGGTAAACACGTCCAATAGTACAGAGCAGAAACAATGCAGTCACCACAGGAAGGTGTTTATACCTCTAACAAAGCTATTCTGACATGAAAAGGTATTTGGAAACTTCAGTTTTTCATGTGGCAATGAAAAGTCCTGCAGGACACTGTTTAAATAAGTAAAATTGCCCTATGCAGAAGGCTGGCAAAAAAATCCCTGTGAAAAGTAACATCAAAGCAAAGAACAGCTGGAGATACTCTGATGAAGGAAGACCTATATATACACAGCATCAAAGGATTAGGCTGAATATCACTCTGAAAAGACTTTCAAGATTTTAGAGACAGTCAACCTGTCTGACCCCAGTGCTTGGATGTTCAGTGCTTTGCCACTAAGTCTTTCTGACATTTTATCTGACATTATGCATCAGTTTCCTACAAGTTGAGATCCCTCAGCATCTCCTGAGTTTGGCTGCATTCTACAAGTTGGTGATTTTTGAAGAGCTTTGAGTAGCTGATTAGTTTTCAGTGGCTAAAGCAATGCCAGAGGACTAATAAGGGATTAATAGACTAGCTTCTGGTATAAATCCACAGCTTATATGGCCAGTCAATACCCCCTATGACAAAGATGCCAATATGCTGATGTGCTCCTGCCAATGGGTTGATCTGCTCCCGGGGTTCATTTCCTCCCAGGGTCTGAGTGCAGAGCACGCTTGATTAGTGTGAGGTGGTGCAGGTATTTTTCATCTGCAGACAGACAGGTTCTTGCCAGCAGAGCTCACATCATTTAATGCATGTCAGAACAGAGGCAGCGGTGCTGGTAGCAGGAGAGGGGGATGGATGGGAGTGTGTGTCTTTGACATTTATCTCTGCTCATATTAAAATCAGAATATGATTTACAAGGCAGTTTTACGCATGGCTTTTTCTTACTCCTGCTGGTTTGGTTTAGGAAGGACATTCTGGAGCAAGAAACAGTCACTGGCTTTTCCCGTCTTTTCCCAACTCCCATAAAGGAGCAGAGTTTCAGACAGTAGCATATGACAGATGGAGACTTGATATTAATCCAGTTCCAAACGGTATTGATACCAACCAGTCTCCCTTTTCAGTCCTAAATGCAGAAAGGCTTCAAACCCTTTATAGAACAGGTCGTGTGCCTTTGGTGATTTGCACAGAAACCCAGCAAAGCATTCATTAGGAGATGGCAGCATCCATGAAGTAGTTATTTACAGCTATTAGAAAATACTGACATAAAATAGACGAGAAATACCCAGTTTTTCTTCCACCCAGCACTGAGTAAAGACAAACAGGCCACTGCAGGTTGGCCTGCAGTCCAAACCCCCTTCCTGATTAATATGAATGCAGGACTGACTACACCTAATTTATAACAGAGGATTTATATCCTTATAAATGACAACAGACAGCCAATCAATAAAGGATGATAATAACAGCACATAATATCCAGGGAAATTAGAGTCAATTACAGGGTTTAAGAAAAAAGGAGAGTGAAGTCCAAACCTGAGCCCTAATGGATGGAAGGTTAAGGTGCTATGATAGCTTAAAATGTGCAAATAAACAAAGTAATGAATTACAAGCATATTCACAAAAGAGATTCAAATTCTGTGTGCAAACCAATTCTCTGCAGAGATCGGGTCTTTAGTGGGATAGAAAACATTAATCCTGGCTGCAAGGAGAAGACTTTAAGAAAAACATTTCAAGGTCTGCTATAAATACTTCTAGAATGAGGTTGAGTGTGTCGAGGTTCCTCCAAACTATGAGACTTTGCATGCCCTAAGAAAAAATATAGATAGTTCTTTCTTTAATTGTTGTGGTTAATTAGTGTTGCATATGAATAATCTTTTCTTAAAGATCTTCCTACACCTCAAACTGTATCTAATCATGTTATAAAGTACTCCCAGCAACAATTAGCAAACAACTACATATTCTTCATAGATTGAAAATTAACTGATGTACTATAAATCTCTAAGTTTTTAAAACAGTGCAATTGGTTTATGACCAATGAAGTAGAGCCCATGTACTGTCCAGTGCTCAGCATCCAATACAACCCTGCAATTATGGGAATATATGAAAGCTTTGAGGGCCTGGTACTTAATTACCCTACAGATTTTTATACCAATCTAGAGGTGTAAACATGCCTTACACTGGTTGTAAAAAGTAATTACATATCCTTTTGTTGATGTAATTTATACTCTTCTTAAAGCACTTAGAAAGGTGTGGAGGAGCTGTAGCATAAAAATCAGGGCTTTACAGATCACTTTATCTTCCTTTTTGCAAATGTCTGCACCACTCCTGAAACGCTTCAGAACACTTTCTCCACAGGCTGCATTTCCCTCCCTGCACTTTCCCTACAATTTATTCCATATTCCTAAAACAAGGTATTCTGTGATTATCAGAACTAACACAGCTGGTTTACGCTGCCTCTGCCTCCCATATTGCATATGCAGCATATTGCATATCTTGGCCACGATAAAACCAATTCCCTGTAAGATTTTCTCTGACTCTCCTGGCAGAGTAACCTCAGCCCCTGCCTGTCACAGGTCCTATAAATCCATTCCCCAGGACCCCACTCTCGTCAGCATTTCTGTTTATTACTTATGCTGCAGCTGACTCTGACCTGCAACTGTGGCAACGTGTCATCATGAGGGTCAACAAAAATAGATAATTCTTGAATTCACTCACCACTTTTCCTACAACAGAGACAGAAGCAGAGACTTGTCTCTGCTCAGGCATTTGAAATGTGCAGGTGTTTCCTGCTCCAAGCTGTCCATCAAATATGACTGAAATGACCATTCATTTCACAAGCTGTTAGTTGGGACTACCACACAGCACCTCTCCTAAGGAAACTGTGCCATAAACTGGAAACAGAATGGAGAGATTGGTCTAATTTGCTCACCTCCCTGTAAAGTGTACTCTGTCACGGGTCTGCTGAAGGCTCCCAGCCCAGCTCCATTGTAAGATGCCACCTGGATTTCATACTGGGTCCAAATGATCAGGTCTTTCACTAAGCAGTAGTTGATTTCTGCACTGGTGATGTTCTTATACTGGTATTCTCCAGGGAGGCCGGCCAGGCGATACCTACCATATGGGGAGAAAAATTAGCTAGTTAATTAGATGGTATCAATTAAAGCAAAAGCCCTGACTGGCAAAACAGCTCCCTTTGCGAAGAGGCAATATGCAAAGTTCTAACAGCAGAATTATACAAAGAATAATGAAAAATAATCAGAAAGAACAGAGTAGCTCCTGATAAGACCATATCATGTTTGACTGCTATAGTATTTATAATCTGATCTCACTTAGATTACAGGCTCAGGGCTAAACAAAACGGGTATTTTATCCTGTTTTATGGTTGCAGAAAAATTACAGCTTTTTAAATGTGGCTTGTCTAGTAAAAGCTATGATTTAGTACAAAAAATAGCCCAGATGTGATTTTTATCAGAGTGCTGCCGTAAATCAGCTTGAGAAATGTTTTTTTTAATTTCTCCTCTGAAATCTGAAAAGGAAGAGCACAGAGGGCTCTGACCTTCTGGAATCTCAGGCATTGACATCTCTGGCTTCCACCAGGATTTACCTCACAGAATGCTTAAAATAAAGATGGAATACAGTTGAGACTGAAGGGTTGGGTAAGCTTTGGAGTCCCAGGAGAAGGGCTGTGCCAAATACAGATGGGTGGTAAATACCCTGACAAACTTTCTGCTCAGACATGAGAAGCTGAAACACCGAATATATTTTCCCATGTACAAACTGTATTGCAGAAAAAAAGAGCCCCTTTGATGTGTCTCTTCAGGCCAAGAAACTATAGAGAAGAACTAAATTATAGAAAACAAACAAGCCTTGCAAATCTGTGAATGTGAATAATACTGTTTGTTTTCCTTCTTTCAGAAAGTGGTACAGTGGATGCTTACAATATGCTAATTCACAAAAAAAAAAACACAAACAAAAAACCAAAACAAACAAACAAACAAACAAAAACCAGAAAAGCAGAGGCCAAATAAGGGACACAAGACATTACTATTCCATGAAAAAGACAAATATGGAAACATCTGTATTTTTATTCACCACAAAACTTCTATGCACTCTTAGTCATCCTTTGCTTCACTGCAATCTATTGACACGGAACAATTTCAGTGATGTCTTACAGCCAGATTTTAAATTCATGTGGGTTAAATTGGTGCAGTTTATGACCAGACAGCTTCATGTATTTCGGCCACAGATTTTTGTTCTGAAGTCTTCCTATAGAGAGATCAGTTCTCAATCACTGACAACACCTCTATTTTCTTCTGAGGAGTTCCTCGCCTGACCATATTTTAGCACATTTAATATTTGTAATGCTGCGCTGCTGTTATTCCATTTACGAAATATGAATGGAAATAAATATCAGCCCTCAGCTGAGTTTACTGAACGTCTTGATCTTCCCCTACTCTGTGCCATATCTCCCTTTCTCTCTCTCCTGCCTCCTGTGCAGGGTTTATGCTCCCTGGCAAGGTCAGTTCTTAGTGCAGCAATGTTTTGTCTCCTACCTAGCCGACAAGGCGTGGAGTGCTCCTGTGATTTAATCTGTTATGCTGTTAGCATGGCAGAACCTCTAAATGCAATACTGGCAGTGAGAAAAAGGGCAGAGGAAGGAGGCCAGTTCAGAAATGTCATGTCTTCATGATTTTTCTCACCATGGACTTTGATGTACACTCCATATGACTTGTGCAGTGCACCTTCACTTTTAAAGATCAGGTGTTCCATCAATTTAGTATCTTGCATGTCTCGAGCTTTGGGTCTCTGGGATGCCTGGTGCTTTTCACTCTGCTACAGCCTAATCCTCCAGAAATCAGTGCAGAAAGACTTTCCTTCAGTGCATATTGCTGTGACCACACAATTCGACT
The DNA here is from genome assembly GCF_003031625.1 of Empidonax traillii. Classification (NCBI taxonomy): domain Eukaryota; kingdom Metazoa; phylum Chordata; class Aves; order Passeriformes; family Tyrannidae; genus Empidonax; species Empidonax traillii. Next base: position 605,614 of record NW_020955456.1, on the reverse strand, counting down.
TGGAAGAACTGCCTGGTTTATTACCTGGGACAGTTGTGCTTTTATGTGATAATCTTAAACTCCTGTTGAATAAATGGTTTCTCTGCTCTGTAGTCAAGACAAAGCATGGAGACATCCAAAATGTTCACAGTTTGAGCATAATGAACATGATCACTATTAAAATGGAAGGAGATGTTATGGCAAGGACAGGGATAGATTACGCTGATAGATGATGTAGAAAATACTGAAGTTGAACATTATCGAAAATGCTGTATGGAGAAAATAGCACAGATTGCCAGAAGTAGCAGGCCATGGGATTGCTTTTTAAAGGACTTAATGCTGGGACTGGGAAAGACTCACTGGGAATATCTAAGGAACTGATCCTACCATTGAACAGGACAGTTTGAAGGAAAGAAAATTTGTACTCAGTGCAAATGGGTACCCAAGGCTCAGGACAAGGTTCTATCTACAGGGAGAAGTTAAAACACCTTTCCCCATCTGTCAGTGATGGCTGGCACAGCTTCCAAACTGAGTCCAGGTCTAAAACCTTGCACAAACAGGCACTTGTACACGTGGCTCACCAGCGTTAACGGGTCTGTGCAGGTGACAGGGAGATTAACAGACTTCAACTCTGCCTGCAGAGAGAAGGAACTTTCCAGCACAATTTTGGGAGCTCACCAACACTCTTTACATCACAAAAGCCTTTCCATCCATGCCAGCAAAAGTAGGAGCGCAGCATGAACAGGATGTTGGCATTTAAACTGTAGCATTTAGTTATCTTTTACGGTTCTGGAGGACACTGTATTAAAAATGTCAGCAGCCTGCCCACAGGAGGCTGCTTCCATCACTTGGAAATATGTCAGTGGCTGGGAGTTTCCCACAAAAACTCTAATTTAGATAATGCCTCCCTCACTAGAGGTGTGGCCCTAGCTGGCTGCTGTCACCACAGGATAAGTAGGATGCCAAATGAGCAGTAAACTGTAGTTGAATTGGGTAGGACTGAATACTGAGTCCCAAAAAATTACAGAAGGGAAATGCTCTGCAAAGAGTCACAGTGTGGCAACACCCTTTCCAACACCATGAGCCCTGTGCAAGCAGAAAGACTGGATGTATCCAGGATTCCCAGTTACCTGCCTGAAAGTGTTTCTCATTAATAAACAGCAATGGGGCTGAAAGAATCTTACTCAACTGGCTGATTTTCAAAACCAAATCAAGGTCTGCCATGAAGCATCTGACCTGTCTTTCCCTCTCTCCATTTTGTTTGGCACAAACCTGAAGTTTATTGATTCTTTTGTTGCTCCTCAGCAGGGCAGGAGCCCTGTTGTGTCTTTGATAAATTTAATTAACCTTTTGAGCAGGAAGCTGAGATTGTAATAAGCAAATATACATCTGCATAGGCTGCACTGTATCAGCTTCCCACGGGCACACTTTTAGTACTTGGTGCTTCAATTCCCTTTGAATATGGAAAAAAGCTGTCTGGATGTCGTGAGTCTCCACAGGGAGCCGGTCCACTCAGGCAGTGCATTTGGAGCAGCTAAGGGAGCTCCCAGCTCATTGACTCTCTAGTACAGACAGGCCAGAATTTAAGTGCCTTCACCCTTGTGACCCCTTTCTCATATTTAACAAACCAGGGCAGCCACAGCATTTGCAAATAATAACTAATACATTTAATGAGACAAATTTTTAGAGACAGCTTTTAGGACGCTCTTCAGTCACACCATTTGAATTCCCTCGTGCACACTCGGACCCATCTCTGGACTCTCCCGGTTAGGAAAGCGCTTACCTTAGGATGTAGCCATGAAGAACTCCATTATGCTCACTCTCAGGAGGAGGCTGCCACTGGACCATGATAGACTGATTGGTTCGCCCACTGGCCACTATGTTTTTTGGTGGGGCACTGGGAGGCTCCTCTGGTAACATCAACCTAAAGAATGTGATGGACATGAGTGTTGAAATAAATCAGAAATAACGCTTCTATTTCCTGTATCCAGTCCAAGAGAACCAGTTTCTTCTGTCACAGTCTGATGACTAAAAAGAAATATAACGCTGATCAAACTGCTGAAGACATGCATGAAATAGTTACAACAAATCAACATAATGGGAAATCAGTTAAGCAAGCAACAAGACAGACAGCTGAGGTAACCCTATTCTCTCTGAATCACCCAGGCTGCTACAACTCTTTAAAAAGATTACAAGCCTGAATGAGTAAGAGCTCAGGTCCAGTGTCTGTGACTCCTTCCAAATTGTTTCTTTCAGCTCTTTCAATATTTTTCATATCAAACTCCTACATTTTGAAAAAGCCATTTAGAGTTCAGCTGTTCTGCAATTCAAGCTCGCAGCAAGCCTTGGTTCACAGAAGAAGGGGGATGCATTTGAAACTAAGTCTGATGAAGCCATCCTTCTATGTCACCTCTGGGTGAGTTCCAGAAGTGACATTGTGATGACAGGGTGAATGCTGTACTCCTGCCCGGGCTAACTGCTGGGGCTTAGCACAAGAGCAAAAAATCATTTCCAAGATTCTGTTCAGCTGATACTCTGGAAGCGTGAGGACACCTCTCCCATCGTGTGCTGATCTCCTGCATGACCTCACTGTCATCATCACCAATTATTGCTGGCTGCAGATCACTCTCCAGAGGCCTGGGTAATGCCAACTGCCCCACTCCCCACAGATAACTTTATTTGATCCATTCATTCACAACCAGCGCTTTTCTCCCTCCCAATAACCGTAGGTTACTGTAGCTTTAGCACACAGATATTGGTTGTTACTGTACCTGCTGGTCTCAGTGCTGTACTGGCCCTTTCCCACCTGGTTGACTGCACACACCCTGAACTGGTAGGTCCTGGCTGGGGTGAGTCCACTCACAGTGACACTGGTCATCTTGGGGTCAAGGTCTGAGAGGTGAACCTTCCAGGGGGAATCTGTTGGAATAATTAACTTGTGAAATTAAAAAAAAAAAAAAAAAATTATGGAAGTGCTCGTCGAAAGCCCTGCAGAAGTGGGAAAAAGCCTCTGACTGCTCAGAGCTCTTGTGCTTGTTTTCATCAGAGGAACTTTGGGAAGAAGTTTCTTTTCAGCAGAAGAAACCTTCCTGTCAGCCCACACGGTTATGCAGATTGCACATTTGTCTAGTGGAAAGTGATGCTGCACGTCATGGCATAATAAATAAAAACTATATTCATTAACATTTTAATAAAAGAGGAAACAAGCATGATAAAGACAGATGGGCTGTGTATTTCACAACCCATCTGTTTGGCAGGCCATCACACCACCACACCCATGAGTGGCTCTGGTGGAAGGACTCTAATGAAATTCACAGTCGGTTTGGAATATCTTCCTCCCCAGCTTGCAAGCAGGTGTAGAAGCATGACTCCCTCTGCCAAATCAGCCTTTTGCTGTAAGACCTGAGAAAACTTCTGCTGTGGATTCTACATGTCTGATTTTTTTATTTTTTTATTTTTTTATTTTTTTATTTCCTAGTGATAGAATTCAGCATCGAGTCTAATTGTCCCAGGAAAATTCCCTGGTAGGAACAGCCCTGGCAGTGCTATGAAACCCTGGTTGTCAGTTCCACAATGAGCTCCTTCTGATGCCCAAATTACATTTTCAAGTTTTCAAAGAGGTCAGAAATTAAACATGTTGAAAATTAAATATTCTGACTTCTTTTTTTTATTTTTTTTTTCCACAGCCTGGTGTCACAAATTCTCCCTGAAGTCATGACTGAACTAGTCAGAGAGAGGTGACATTTGGTCTGTGTTGCAACAGTACAGCAATGGAATCAGCCAATTTAAAGATTTATTCAGTTTTTAAATAATACCAGCTGTTTTCATGCTCCCTGCTCAAAATTACTAACACTTCTGGAAATTGCTGAGGAGCTAGCTGTAGATTTTGGCACTGTTATCTGTGCACGTTGCTCATCAGAAGTGCATAGTGGCTCCTGGCAGGTCACCTCAACGTCTGCCTGAAAATGAAGATGAGATGTCCCAAATGTGGAAGGCTGCTAAAATTCACACCAAGGCAGAAACCACTAATTTAGCGCTTTTCTGGCAGATTCCTTAGCAAGTTTAAGTCCTCCAGGGTATGATGCCATTTGGGCTATAAACACTGCATCTTCGAGTTACTCCAAATGTATTTATTCCAGCAACGGCTTTGCCAGAACAAAGTCTTTTTAGCAGGAAAACTGACACAGCAGAATACTGGGAATGCTGGAGGAGGACATTTGCACAGCAGTCAAGTTCTGTCCTTGCCAGTTGTTGATTTAGCAACAGTCACTTTGGCTGCAAGATCTTGATACCGATTTATTTTAGTTGAACATTGAATTTCTCATAGAAAACACTCAGAGGAACACACCTGTGCTATCTAGAAAAGCATTGCTTAGGAGTTTTTTTTTTTTTTGCACCCTAGTTCCTTCTGAATTTTCTCAAGCTTCCTCCCTTAAGACTTCACAACCAACCTTGTTACAGCCAGAGTGCACAGTAACAAATCAAGGTAAGCTGAAGTTAAGGTACGGCTGACCTAGCACATTGCCTGAAGCAGCTTCCTGAGGAAAATGGAAGAGCAGACACCAACAGGAGAGTGAAACACCCTTGTATGAGCTACTTGGGCAGTGGTCCGTTTCTTAGAGCATTTCATTTGTTTACTGCTAGTGTAAACACCACCTGAGAGTGCTTAACCCAAGCAGCTCAATGTAGTGAGCAGTTTGATTCAACAACAGGCCCTATTAATCTCCTCAGCACCTTGGGGCTTTGCTCTGTTTATATGCTGCATCTGTAGAATACTTTATTAATTCTTTTTCCTCTCCTGGTGGAAGATAAAAGATCTGGCAGGAAGAGAGATTAAACTGAAAACTAATATAAACGAAGCCTATTCATCTCCTGGGTGCTCTGATTCGGAAAGGAGGGTAGTTTGGGGAGCATTTGCTCACTCACAGAGCAGTGGATACAGTGAGTGTGCAGAGTATCTTCAAAATTTAAATGTCAAGTCTTTTTTTTTTTTTTGACAGTCAATAAACAAAACACTTCAAAAAACTCATTTCCCTCTATAGCCACGCAACAACAAACCCCAGAACTGTGCAGAAGCTCGTTCTGCTGGAGAGAAGAACCGTTCTGATGTTGGAAACGTGCCACAAAATTTTCAACACCGACTCTCCTCTCCTCCAGGGATGGCTGTCACTCACCTGTCCCAGGAAGCCTGGAGAAGCTCCATGGTGACAAAAGACTTGCCAGGTCAAACTATTAAATAAGCCTCTGTTGGAGTGAACAGGCTGTGCTAATCCTTCATTTAACTTAAGCTGCCCAGAACAGACTCTGGGCTCTGCTTGCTCTTCCCTTGTAATTGCTACTGTCTGAACGACTTCCACGTTCAGCTGTCTATCGTCTTATGGATACTGGGTATTTTGAATTAACTCTGATTGCCTCTCCAAGTTCATTTATTGGAAATGAAGCATCTCACAGGCCGCTCTCTAGTTTACAATGTCACGGTGGGGTTTTAGAAATTACTTTTGTTCTGTCAGGAATTTTTGGATACGCTTGTGATGCGATCAGTAACTCTGGTTGCTGGCCAAGAGGTGTTGCTTCTGTATTTCCCAATCTACCTTTCAGCTCATGCATTAATTGCAAATTCCTCAAAAATCATTTCTAATTTGATATTACAGATTAGATCTACTGCAGAAAGCTGATTTTTGCAGGTTTGGAGCACATTTCCATCTCCTTCCATCTCCAGGGGGTTTTTGCATAGATAGTAGTATTGGAATTTGCTGTCCTGCTGGAGTTCACTAAATTCACCTTTCAAACCCTCATAACAAAATGGTATTGCAAAAAATCCAAATAAAAGCTAGATGGTTCATTCATTGTTTGGTAGGACTTAAACAAGGACTAATAATGGCATGAGAAAAAGTATCTTAACATTACCCTGTTTAGATCTGAGTCACAATTGTAACAAACAGTTTTATTTTGATTTTTGCAATGGTTTATCAATGTTTTAAGTTTTTGCCACTTGAATATTCCTACCAAATTCAGGATGACAATTCATAGGTTTTAAGTTAAACATGTACAGATGCTTTTCATGGAAGCTTTTATTATCTCCTTATTGGCACAACGTGATGAATCTGAGTTATATCATTACATCACACAGCACAGATATCCCAGAATACAATAAAACAAAAATGGGCTTTTATCTTAATTGTACTCAGCAGAATTCTTTAAGTCTTAATTCATTTCTTCAGTTAAAAGCCTATTCAGAATATTTTTTGATTAATTCCCTAAGTCTAAACCTCTTTGGAATAAAATTAAGCATATCCCCTTCTAACACCATGAAGGTACTTCATTGGAATTCCTGGGTATATCGCAACAGGGGCTAAACAGGTCATGAAACATCCAAAATTATATTAGTGCAAATGACAGCAATGCATGGTACTATTTATTTGAAAATCCTATTTCAAATCAAGGTTCACATTCTTGGCTCTGTGTGGGCAGGAATACTTAATGACTGTGTTTCCCTGGAACTGTGTTTTTCAAATTAGATTATAAATTTGCCCCCAAATGTTTAAGGCCATATGTCTCAAGTCACCCACAGACACAGTCTACTGTGAATACTTGTAATTTGAGAATTATTGCATAGTGCCAAATACATTCATTTTAAAAATTAGGTGGCTAGAGTCGTTCATGTTTCCAGCAATTTATGTGCACGATCTGCCACTGTTTTTTCCCTCTAATTAAAGGAAGGTTTTTATATCTCTTTACTGAATTGATATTAATGAAAAGGAGTTCTAATCCATGCCAGGTGGAGTGACACGCCTCCCTCTAATGCAGCTAGTAATTAAACCCCTGAAATTCATACTCGTTATTTTGAACCCTCTTCAGCTACTTCTCTGCAACAGATATTGTTATTGTGTATTCATTTGTGGTATGTGCTTCAAACCCTACCACGGATCCTGAAGCTATTAGAAAATTATCCCAAGCAAAACAGCTGAAAAAAAGGAACAAAACGAGGCAGTGCTTCGGCACCAGGGACTGCAAAGCAAACCCCGCATATTCCAACTCCACAGAACCGACAACAAAGTCTTCTGTGCAGCTTTGCTAACTGGAAAATAAAATCCTAATTCTGACGTCCCTCCCTACCCTTCACACGAGTGAGAGCCAAGGGGGATCGGGATGTGAAGCACTTTGTGTTTTGTGCTGCTGTGACAGTGCCGGAGCTCCCGACGCCGGCGCAGGAGCTCACGGAGGGCGTTCGCTGCCTCCCCGACACTCGCTCCTTCTGCAGCACAAAACCCAAAAGGAAACTGCCTTTGAAAAGCAAAGGGAGCTCCTGCACAGTCCTATCAGACCAAACTGTACCCACACAAGATCAAACGTCAGCTTCGTTCACAAACAGTGCCTGGGAAGGGTGGGAACAAAGGGAAGGGGGTGGTTTCCAGAGGAGTAGGAGGTCTGGAGAGAAACTAAATATTAACCACACCCCACTGAGATCAAAATGACTCTGAAAAACAAACTTCAGGAAAATAAAAACCAAAGCAAGGCAGTGACAATATGCAGACAGTTACAGTCAGTTTTCCAAACTGAAGTCACTGATGGTGTTTTACTATTCTGTTGGCACCTGTAAAGCTGAGCAAGAATATATGAAATGAGAGAGCACAGCAAGAGTGGAATATTCAAGGGCTTAGATTCCTCTCTGGCCTACTTCTGTGGGCAGCCATTTGGATACTGCACATACAAGCAAAGCAAATAAAGGCAAAAATTTAAAGGACAGCAAGATCTAGAGTATATCTGGGAGTTAAGATGCTCAATTCACAGCAAACCCGGTGTGTGTCTGGCTTTTGCAGCTGCAAGCTGCTGAAGTACATGTACCTGGGATTTGGGATAATGAGACCCTCTCAGTGGCAGATTGCAATGCCATCAGCCAAAATTATTTGATCTATCATGGGGTGAGCAACGGTTCACAGCATCCTGCGGAGTTCTGAGGGACTGTCTGCATGATTTCCAAAGAATTATTGTTGATTTTCCCTGAGCCTTTGACAAATTTCAGTGAATTAATTATAAAATTATAAAATGACAGCACATTTACCCCATTGCTATACAACTGCACGGCAGCCTTGCTAGAAAGGGACTAGAAAGGTCTTCCAACTTCCCCATGACGCATGATGGAACGAGATGATCCTCAAGGTCCCTTCCAACTCAAGCAATTCCATGATTCTCCTGGCACTGAGTGAAATGCTCCTCTTCTTTTAGTGATTCTCCCCAGCCAGTGCAGCCCACTGCAGCACCCAGGTTCACATGCTCTGCCAGCTCTGTGCTGTCTCTGTGTAAATACAGCCCTAGGACCTTTGCATTATTCTCCCAGACTTGGGATTTCTCTAGCGTGTCATTGTCAAAGCCATTGGGAAACAAGAACCACAAGGGTGTTTCATCCTTGGGTGAAAGAACAGGCAAGGAAAAGCAAAAAGGCAGTTACTTGCCTGTAGTCGATAGAAGGGAAGGAGGGAAGAGTGAAAATAAAAAGGAAGGTGGTGATAAAAAGGTAGAGGGGGAGTGTGAGTGCAGGAAACTGGTTTTTCTTGGTCATTCATTACAAAAAGATCAGGAGTCTGTGCTTGAAAAGAACTATTTTAAGGACAGCCATTCCAGGCATGACTTCGGATTTCTGCTTGGATTAGAAACCTGCACTTTGCTTAACAGTTGTCAAGATCATCAGTTCTGAGACCTCCACATCTGAAAAGTTATGCACTTCAGCCTGCAAAGTAAAAAGGGTTGTATGTGATCTGAAGCTCAAGTTTCCTCTCGGGCTCTCTGTGTGGCAAAACAAACTGCTGCTCTCTAGATAATCAGAAATCAGGACTGCTTCACATTCAGTTATGCAGTGACTAATTTCCACATGTCAGAAAAAGTGATGCTCTTAATTTTTTCATCAAGAATCAATTGTTCAGCTTGGATTTCCAGCTCCTAGGGTGACAGAGATTAGAAAGTATTGCCAAGGTGACCGATTTCCATATAACCTCATCTTTCCATTAACTCCTAAGAAGGCATTAGCAATGTCCCCGAATAACCTTGCAAACTGAGAGCCACAGAGGCCCAGGCACAGAGCATGATAAACCTGTGAGAAGTGGGAATTCACAATGGCCAGGTTTGTAACCCAGGAAGATATCTGGGTATCTCACACTCAAGCATCCTCAACCACCTACCTAAAAGAACGGTGAAAAATGATAATCAAGGGAAAGCAGAGAAAATATATCAGCCCATATACAGGTAAGACAGTAGCTCCTACTGACATTCAAGTTTTTTCCTTTGACAGACCACCAGTTCCTTGGATGATCACCCTGCCTGCAACTTTTAGGTGCATCTGGGGCTCTGAATGCATCAAGATACCTAAGAAACTGGAGAACAAGACAACAATGGGAAGAAACAGATTACTGCTGGTTTACAGCACAGAGGAGTGAGATGTCGTGCCTGAAGTCTGGCTGGCAATACTGGAGGTGGAACTAAGCCTTTCCCGTACAATAATTTCACCATCTCAGTCTTTGTTGTCTCACTCTTTTGGTGTGCAAACAGCGGAGTTGAAAAACCCAGAGCCTCCCCTTTGTGTGTGATGTCTCCCATTCAGCAAACTCCAGCAGCATTTTGTCAGCAGCTCTGGTAAAAGGTGAGTCTGAATAATTAAGAGCAACGTGAGGCTGAAATACATCTGAACTTTACTTACTGTTCTCGGAGAGCTCGACCACGTAGTAGAGCACGGGGCTGTTCCCATCGAAGGGGCGCACCCAGGAGAGCATCACGCTCCGGCTGTGGGAGGAATTCAGAGTGGCCAGAAGATTCTGAGGGGAATGAGGCAGCTCACTGTCAAGGAAAAGAGAAAAGGGAGGAAAAAAAAAAAAAATCAGCACAGAAAAATTAATCTACATTTCATTCAGCTACAGTCTTACAGGCAGTTAAAGGCAGACGACACCAGCTTTGTATGATGACAGATATAAAACCACCGGCAGCTATTGTACAATTAAATAAATGAAAGACATCTCTGAATTCTTCACCATTTTATCCTATTTGGGGGGGGGGGGGGAATAATTTATGCTGAAAGTCCCAAGGCTGATGCTTAGAACAGCTAATGGAAATGTTGCTAAATGTGGAAAAAAGCCAATTTTCATACGGTTTGTGACTGAGCAACTCTGGTCAATAAATTTCCTCTCTCACTTTTTCTCCCTTCTTACAATGATGTCCCAGCAATGTGACAGCCATAATACGTATAAACAGTAAAACACATGGGAGATATGATTTAACATGGAATTTTTCATACTCAAGGAAGCAGAAGACATTGACACTATCCATATAGAGCTACTAATCAAAATTACCATATGTATTCTTAGGCTACAGAACAGCTTGATTTACTTGCGGATTCAGGCTTATCCTGTCATGGGTAGAATCCTTCCTTCCTATAATAGGGATTTTTTTGGGAGCACCCAACCAGAAAATGTAGCGAAACTGCCTGCAGAAACCCCATGGAAATACCAAATGAAACATTAAAAAAACCCACAAAAACAAAACAGCAGCTCAATTAAAATATGTAATTTCTCCACATAAAGGAAATTTGTGGAAAAGCATTTCATTTGTACTCATTGGCTGGGAAGTGGGAGGCTGCACGGTGCAGTGAGAACACCAAATTCTGCTGCAACCCTTCGATGCTGATGTGTTTTAAGAGATAAAAGCCCTTCAGCGTTAGACTTGAGCATGATTTCTGCTCCTTATCATCCTGTTCCTAAGGAGGACAAGGATCTCACAGCAAAGGAAAAGCAAGGAGGGACAGCTTTTTACCCATTCAATCTACTCTCCTCCCAGGGAAAGCTGAGGGTGACCCTTCCACAGCTCCTGGCCAGGGCAGAAAGCCACGAGGGTGCTTCGCATGCTTAATTTAAAAACACAGTAATTCCAGGGTGCAATGTATCATGGACTGAAGGCTCACAGTTATTTAAAAACCACAACTCCTCAGCCACTCACAAAAGTAAATACAGGCTCTGGCTTTAAGCCAGAACAATAAATATGCCCTGGATTTCGGCTTCTACTGGAAAATTGAGGAACATATGGAGAGCCAGACAATAGCTTTATTATTTTTCTGTTAAAACTGTGAAAGCTTTTGTTTATGTGCTTCTGAGGGAGACACACTGTGGAGTTAGCACCCAAAAAAAAAAAAAAAGGATCTCTGGGAGAGACAAGGAGTGGTAAGAAAAACACACAGCTAATGAGGCAACACAAGTGGAAGGCGCTTCCCTGCCCACCTCTCTCCAGGCTAGAAGGGCTGATGCTTCCTAAGGCTAAACCTGAGACTTAAAGTCTTGTCTCGTCTCATTTGACTTTAAATGCATAACGAAATTAGCAGCATGGTGACCCCAGGCTCCTTCTGTAGTAAACATGGAATGACACCTCAGGGTGTGATTCAGATCTTAACTTCCTTAAATCACTTGCTTTGAGATGCCTTGATCGTGAGGAGTTTGGGCTGACTGAGCTCTCACTCAGATCTGGGCACGCGCTGACAGCTCAGACAGGGCCGCTTTTGGGTCGGGCCCAGAGGAAGCAGATTTTGAACACAGCACCGCAAAATTTTGGATGAGTAAGTTTAGGCATGAGGGGGACCTGGAAACAAAGTAGAAGGGCAGCTGGCCTGAGAGAGAATGGCAGAGAAAGGCTGTCAATGAAAAGTGTGGAGAGTGGCTGTAAGATATGGCCATTTACCCAGGGACTACAGGAGAGTGCTACTTAATTTTGAATGAAACATTAAATTATAATAAACATTAAACCTCTGCTACAATTTATCATTATGTCCTAAGCAAGCTGGTTGGAAAAGTTTTTGTGATTAGGTTGGCAAAGGTAATTACTGAAGGAAAGAGTGAAACGTCTTGTTGCTACATGGCTCACTGAAGCCCCAGTCCCCGTTTCATTTACCAACACTCCCTCTGGGGAAGAGCTCAGAGACGGGCCGTGGCTTCGGCTCCTTCTGGAAGATGATGGTCACAGGAGCAGCACCTGAGGAACAGCTGAGGGGGAGCTCACAGCAAACCTATCCCCATGTAGCTGCTTTTCTGGGAAGTACCTAAGCACTCTTGGTACATATTATGGGTATTTTCAGGATGTGCATTTACTAATCTTGATCTCGCTTACATTAGAAGGGCTCCATCAACAGCTTACTTGAAGACAGAGGCTACAAGACTTAAAGCTGAGCCTCTTTTTCTTAATGTACAAGTCTCAGAAGACTTTTGAAGAAGTCCTGATTTTTTTAATTTTAACACACAAACTGAGTTTAAACACGGGGTTTTGTTTGCTCAGGATTTGGGTTTAGTTGATTGTTCTGTTAGATTGACAGTGATAATCAGTCAGCAGCCTGAAGGAAACAGGCACTTTCTGTTCAGACCAGAGATTGAGCAGCGTGAGCTGCAGCCATAGAGGACACCTTCTCACTAACATCATAGTCTTTAGCCATGTGTCCACACCAACCAGCAACAGATGGTGCTTACAGATTTAAGTCCCCCAAGGCAGACAGAACAAGTGCTTAAGATACACACCTGGGCAGAAATAAATATTTAAAACTACAAAGACGTTTCAGCACAGAAGTGTACTTCTCTTTTTGTAGTATACAAAAGCAGAGATTAATAAGGAGTAATTTTTACTTTAGCAAGCACTTACACTTTGTCTCCTTCTCATTTTCTACCACATTCTGTGTGGAAGGGATGATAAATGAGACCTGTACCACCATCATGAATATTCACGTTCCCCAAAGAGATCATTGCTTCTATTTTTCCTTTCAGAGAATTACTTTTCCTTGCTGCTAACATCCAAGAAATTATTGCAGGGAATGCTAATTTCAACCCTTTTTCAGGATGAGAAGGACCTCAGACTAGAACTGCTCACCTTCTGATGCACCATGAAAGTGGATGAGGTTTAGTACAATAACACCCAGGACACGGAACACCCCTTGACCAGACACTGGAAGTGTAATTCCAGCATTATTATCTTTCTTTTGTTCACTGAAGCCCCAAACAGGAAATGTAGGAAAGTTTTTCGCTATAGGATATCTCAAGACCTCACTCCTCTAATGCTGATGAGTTTCATGGAGGCAACTTTTCCATAACTTACTTTGTATGATAGAAAAATACACCCATGGACACTTTAAAAATCTGTAATTGATAGATAAGCCCAGGGTTAATGGCATTGCCACCAAGGGGACCTGAGGGGACTCTGACAAAGCAATTAAAATAGCGGATTTGCAAGAAAAGAACGCGAAGTCGTCGTCACAATCTAGGAGAGAAATATTAGCCCGCTGCAAATGATACATGTTCAAAACAGAAACCCTAATGTTTTGAGTCAGTTCATCACTGCCAGAGGGCAGCTGAAAAATTCACTCAGCAAACACATAGAGCGTTTTGTAAAATTAGCTAAAAGCAGACTATTTGCTGAGGAAAATAAACCAGACATGGTTTGGAGAGACTTCTGAGAAAAATGGTCCAACAGCAGGTAATTAGAGAGACTGTGACTGAAGAGGGGATTACTAAGAAGGCACAGGAGATTAAACAAGTTTTCTTGTCAGTTTATGAAAAGCCCTGCTCCTCTTTCATAAACGATTTCCTGAGTCAGGTCCACCACGCGGGTTTTGCTCAGGAGCAGGTGGTTCATCTGCTCCAGCCGATAACGCGGCGAGACACCGAGGCAGGAGGGCTAACGAAGCTCTCAGCCCTGATGGCTCTGCTCATAAAAGTATTTAATGTTTTAAATTCAGAAACGTTGTCAACTGTTGCTCAGGATTTAACAGCTTTGCTTGCAAAAGAATCCTCTCCAGTTTCTAAGCACAGGGAGGACTCTTTGAAGGCAGCCCTGGGTTTTTGAGGGTTTTTTGTCTCTCATAGGTGTATACAGGGGTGAATTTTTGAAATTAACGAGTTGCCAAGTTCCAGAACAGTCAGATTTATTTCCAATTTTATTCTGTTGGTCACCACAAGCTCAAATCTACAGATGACTCGGGAAAGGGTTTTGAATTTTATGCTTTCTTTTTGCTGAAAACACCCACATTTCTGCAATACCTTCAATGACAAACACACACAATGGCATTTATTTCCAAGAGCATTTCTGGGTGATATTTCTCTTTTGAGTATCAAGTGCATTTAGACTCAGCAGTGAACCTTGCTTCTTGGATGACATCTCAATAGAGAGCTTGGAAAAATAAATAGAAGCTTTCTTTCCAGTGAGGAAGGAATAATATATTTTTAAGTTCGACATTCTTCCTGCTTTCTCTCCCTGCAGAAAGGAGAAGAGATGGGCTATTGGAACCAAGGGATATAGGATCCATATGAAGATATATTTGTAATATACCGTGTCATTGTGATCTCTTACTCTGTCTTGGTCATACTGATTTTAATTTTAGTGATCAAGTTAATTTTTTATGGCATATATTGGGAAGAAATTGGAAGAAGCAGCAATTATAAATACTCTGGTAAAAAGGGCATCAAAATTCATGTATAGATGGCTGACAAAGGCAATACCATGCATTCTTGGCAACCCACTGGGGTTTATTATAAGTGGTTAGCTCCCCTCTCCTGCTTTTGAAGAAGACAGAACAATAATAGTTCTTTCTCTGATGAAAGGGAACTGAAAGAAGATGAACTTGCTGCCAGGAATAAATTGTCTATTTTTGAATTACATTGTCCTTCCCATATTTTTGCATAGAAAAAGAGCCTAAAAGGTTTTACTATATGTTGTGACATAACAGAGGCTTGTAGAGGGCTTTGATTTTCCAACAATGCAGCATTACCATACTTTTCAGTCACATTCATACAACAAAGAGATTCTTTAGCATGGGCTGCAGACGGGCTGATATTGAGCAGTGGGTAACATCAGGCACAGACAGTGGTAGTTCTGCATATTTTATACATACTGAGAATCCTCAGGATATTTTGAGCTGGAATCAGCACAGTTTCCCATCAGGTGAGTGATACATTGTGATAACTCAGCTTATGCAGCTTTAGCAGCCAGCTCTTTTTTCTTCTGTATGTATTTCAGGGTGGTATTTACAGGGCTATAAAAGTAAGCTAAATGAAGCTGGGATGTTTCACAACATGCAATTATTTTCAGGATCAAATCCTATGATTTGGAGGGATGCAAGAGAAGCAGAAGCTCACCACCAAAAGACCTGCAAACGTTTCTGTATATGCAGCTGAGAAACTCTGGTAGGAGGAGAAAAAAAAAAGTAAGTACAAAATTAAAATCTATCTCTTGCAGAAGAGAAACATCACTTGCAAATGGTTTACCTCGTGCAAATCAAATCAAGTGATGTACATGAAGAATAAACACATTTATAGGGAAGACAAATGAATAGAGTATCTTGACTAGCAATTAGTTTCTGCGCCCAAGTACCATCAGCGCAAAATTGATGAGCAAGGTAACCTTTGGCTGCACTTTTGCAAGTTCTTCATTAGTTTTCTGGCTTTTCTTTTTCAAATATTTTATTTCTCCTTTCCCGCTGAGAAAAATGATCCGTCCTGCTTGCACCACCAACTTGTATGTGGTGTGCTATCAGTGCAGGTTCTTCCAGCCAGGAACAGCACCTTTCTCCCCAACCCAAGCCTGTCTTTCAACAAGGGAAGATGAAGGAAGAAAGTTTTCATTTCTTCTTTTCACAGATTAGCAAACCAGACCACTCAGAGATTAAATAACTGAAGGTCACCCTGAAGGTCAATGGTTTTGAATTGAATCAGTTTGAACAGAAATCAGTAAAAAACTTATTTGTGCCTTTGGGAATTTCTCTTGACGTGCACAGAGGCAGAGGAGGACCATGCTCATTCCTGGGGGAGAAAAGGTGGAGAGACAATTGGAGTTGTCAGACGAGGCAAGGTGGGGTATGATATTATCCACTGGTGACTGCTCCAGCCTGTAATTGGTTGAGAGGCCTCCTTTGAACATTTGTCTGACATTAGTGCTACTCAAGGCACTGAAGTGTAAGTGCTCATCGATGGGAATGTACATGCCCTGTTTGTTAATGTTCTGCACAAGAGAATTATCCGGGAGAATAGGGAATGTTATAGATCTGTCATTCGTATACAAGCTGGAATTTAATTTCAGCTTTACTTCAGACGTTTTCTTTCCACGTATTTTCTTCTTCATTTCACTCCTGTTGTATCATGTATCTCTCCTTCTCACAGATCTGTGCTGCTGAGCCAAACGATAATGATGAAAGCAGCAAAGAAATGCAATATTCTTTGGCAGTATTGCCCTACCTGCAGCACTGCTTTGAAATGAAATGTCACAATTCAAGGTATTATTGAGTGACTTATCAGTTACTCAAGTCCTCTGAAAGAGTGGGTCTGATAGATTTCTTTAATTCCTCCAGGAAAAACAGGTGATAGGCCATCAGCAACAGAACATCAGAGGAAGCAGAGATTCAGGATTAAGAGCCAGTCCCAGGGCATGGAGAGTCACCCAGAACAACTGGAACAGCCGGGGGGCCTCAGCAATGCACACAAGATGTGCCTCTCCCAGCTAACTCCTAGCCCAGATTTTATGGACCATAAAAAGGCTCCTCACCAGTCAACAGGGAACTGCAAGTAAACACATCTGCTGTGCTATACTGGGCTGCAGAGGGGCATCTTTTGCTATTAAGGATTAAAAAAAACATCACCCTGCTGAAGTGGTTAGCACATATTTATGGTTTCACTTCAAAGTCCAGGTTTTAACATTCTTTCCAGTCTTTACTCCGTAATTTTCTGCCCTCCATTCAAAACGCACCCTCAGAGAGAAGCGAGCGTGGTTCTGTAGCTGCAATATATTCTGAATTGTCTTGTGCTCTTGGATTCAAACCAGCAGTGAAAGGCACTCTGGGAGGAGAGCTGAGGAGCGCTTAATTAGAAAAAGAATGTATGACCGCTCTCTGAAAATGGGCATCTGATGTAACCTTGGCACTGTCAGAATAATGCTGTATCAAACAGCCCTCTGCATAGCAAACCTCAGAGGTGAACTCATTACACTGCCAACTGCACGAGTTGCCATCTTCTCAGAGACATCAGGCATGACCAGCAGAAACAGAGGCAATTTTAGTTAAATTCAAGCATGCGGCACTACTCAAGTAAGCAGGTAAGTAAATAAATAAATAAGTCTACATAAAACATTACCTTCTTTTTCATTTGATCTGCTCCACACATGTACCAAAACCACAGCTGTTGCTTTTAGTGATAAAAATAAAATGGAAGTGCACTTCACCCCAGTGGAATGACAGAAATAGAAAATATGGAGCCCTGTAATGACATTTTTATAATCCTTTTCCAGAACTGAATGGTACTTTAAACATTTCCTTGTTTTTATTTTTAAAGATCCGTAGGAATAAAGAAAGTCATACATAAAAATATTCCTCCCCCCACCTCGAAAAATGATGTATCAAAAGAATGCAAGAGTAAGCAATGCCTGTCCAGGGACCAGCTATTCTGATAAATGTTTAACATAGGAAAAAATACTTTAAAGAAGGAAACATTTTCTTGTTTTCAAACCTTGGCATCACAGGGCAGCACCTGGGCTTTATGGGAAAGCCCTGCAGCAGGGGATGATAAGAGGATTCAGGTCTGAAAGGACTTCAGGAGGTCTCTGGCCCAAACTCCTGCTCAAAGCAGGGTCAGCCATCAGATCAGACCAGTTTATTCAGTCCAAACTGTGTGTGTGTAAGATGGAATACTCACATCACTTCTAGGCGAGCCATTCTGGAGTCGTTTCCTCCTGAAGAAATGACCTCACAGGTATAATCTCCAATGTCACCTGACCACGTCTGGCTGATGAGGAGGGTTCCATCTTTCTCTACTGTGATCCTGGAACTGCTGGATGGATTTATTACAACACTGTCCTTCTTCCAAAGGTACCTGAGTATTACAATGTTTCAGTTATCGATTACTCATAAGAATGTCAAAATAGATTTATCTGAACTCTGCTATAACGTATCAGCTTCTGTCAGCACATGTTACAGAAGACAGGCCCCTACAGTTACTTTCAGGAGCAGTGCCTTTTACAAACTTAAGTTTCAGATCAAGTGACCAGAAAGAGAAAAATAACTCCAATCAAGATATTATATATTTTATAAACAATATTATAAATATTTTACATGGAAAAGGTCACTCATAAATGTCCAAGTTCATAAGCCCATCACACACCAACATGTCCCAGAGAGGAGCATAGCCCATGGTCTCACAATTACCTATCTCTACACGAAATTTTTCTGCCTGTATTTCTCTTCCTGAAGTCCTTTCGCAGTTCACCCTTTGAGCACCCTCCAACCTCTGCCTTGCAGTTTCTTTCATGTTGCTTTCAGACTACGTATATGTTCATGGCAAATTTACTTTAAGATTTTGAGCTTTCTCTAAGTGGCCTAGTACAAATTTTAATAGTTTATATAAATTTTGCTTTCCTTTATGCAGTTAAAGCAGAATATAAGCCCAAGTTACTGATGTGTTTCCAAAAACATGGGCATCTCTTGTGTGGCTTTTATGCACCCCAGAGTAAACACTTCTGAAATCCTATTCCTTCTCTTTGGCTTTTACTCTCATTAAGTATCAGCTTCTGACAAGTTGGTTTTATTGATAGTGTATTAACCTTGACAGTAAAATCATGGAAGGCTATATTGAAGTCATGAAGTGGAACATAGCTCATTGTAAATAATACATAAGGCTGAAATGGAAGATGGGATTTATATGATTAATGATACAGTGTACAACCTTATAATGCAGTAATCAGGGGTCTGCTGTGAAAATCTGGGGTCCTGAAACTTTTCACCTAACGCTATTCACACAGATTATAAAATTAAGCTGGGATAAACCACACAGACAAGGAGTGACACCACCAACCTGATTGAAATTCTGGGATCATGAGTCGCCTCGCAGTGCAGGGTGGCCGTGGTTCCTTTGATCACAGTGCTGTCCTCGGGAGGGCGGACGATGGAGGTGCGATCTGAAAGCAGCACAAGCCACAGCTCAGGTGAAACGGCACCATTTTGACTTGGATTCTCGCTCAGAGAGCAGCCACCGAGCTTTTGTCATTCAAAGCAAGCAGGTCACTGCTCTTCGAGCCTCTGCTGTGAAGGTTCCCCTCCCTCTAAAATCACTGTGACAAGGAGAGGTGTCACACTGTGGGGGGCAGAGAGACAGAGCAGCAGAGGGCACGAGCAGGAGCCCAGGGTGACGAGAGCAGAAGCAGCTAAAGCTGTGTGAATGAACTCCCACTTGGCTTGTGGCAACTCCCTGAAGTCATAAGGCAACAGGTATGTTTGTGATGTGTTATGAAGGAATCCGAGCATGCAGAGAGGCAGGGAACGAGTCACCCTGTTTAGAGCAGGGGAAACACAAACAAAACCAAAGAAAACCTGCCCAGAGAAGACTGCACTGGAAAAATACCAGGAATGAGAAGCGTAAGTGGCACCCTACAATCTCATCAAACCCAGGACTGAGGCTAAAGGAGGAGGAGCTTCTAGTAGGCCAATTTTCCAGGTAACAAAGATATGTTGTTTACTCAAACATTTCAGAACATCTTTATTCAGGCCCCTCCTGGAGCCCCAGAACACAATAATTGCTGTAACTACAGCAACAGGATCCAGTGTGAAAGATGTCTATTATGTGTAACACACAGGAGCAGCAGCAGATAGTATCAGCTGAGGCAGGGAGAGAACCAGGATGAGTATGGAAGATATGTGGATAATGTTAATCAGTCCCAAATCCCTGCAGAGATAATCAGCATGAGACACCTCATACATGCACAAGAAGGAATCATCAACAGAACCAAAAGCTGACTCTTACAGCATGGAATTTTTAACATTATTCCTGATGTACCTCTGCATGACTTCTGGCTTTATAAGGTGCTGTTGCTACACAAACATTAGGTTATGATCACTTTTCTTTCCCTCCTCTGATGCAGTACAATGAACAGGAACTATCTTTAGTACATGAAAGAACCACAGCTTTGAGAATTAATAGGAAGGATCTCCTTTACTTGATCCACACACCTGGATATCATTCAGTTTACAGCATCCTGATATCCATATTGTCAAAACAAAGATACCATGGCCATATGACACAAGTGCATTACAGTTACTACCAGTAATGTTTTCAGGTATTCCCAAGTTCAAAAGGAAAAATGTAGCAGTTAGTTTGGGATTAAGAAATGCCAAATATGCACCACACAGTTTAAAGGTCTGACTTGGAATGCGAGACGCCAAAGCAAAACCTGAGTAAAATTGTAAATGTGATTGAAGCCCTATTTAAACACACTTCCTTTCACAAAACAGAGATTTATACGCATAATTTTACAAACAAAAAGGGTATTTGTGATGGGATTCCTAAAATAGATACATTATTCCCATTAAATCATACAAGTATCTCTATTAACGAGAAAAGCATAATTACTTATGAAAATTTCCTGAGCATACAACAAAAACTGATTAATACTTGATTAAAGTTAGACTTTAAACAAAGCATTATCCTTACTCCACACTGTCAGCATCACAAAAGCATTCAGAGCTCCTTCAGAGTTGACTGCACAGCAAGTATAATTGCCAGCATCCTGGAGGAAAACGGGTGTTATCTGGAGCCCTCCAGATTCGAGAAGAACGAAGCGAGGAATCTGAACTGAGCCACTGGCTAAGATCCGGTTCCCTGAAACACAGAAGGGAGAAGCAGCATGATTAGTGTCACGTAGGCTCAAGGATTAAGCCCTGCAATTCTAGTTCTTCCAACAAACTGCTCCAGCCTGCCCAGGCCACCAGCTTGTGGCAGCCCCCCAGCAAACCCGCTGCTTATGGAGCCACAGAAAAGGGAGAAACAGGCACTAAATGGATCTACAGAATCTCAGTAATGGGAATGGACAGGAAAATGTGGATTACAGCTTTTCCAGAAGTTAATAAGGTTACCTTTCTTCCATGAGATGGCAGGTCTTGGAGCCCCTGACACTTCACAGGTCAGCACTGCAGTCATCCCCTCCGTGACTGTGGTGTCCTCTGGAGGCTGGATAAATGCTGGTTTAATGTCTAGAATTGAAAGTTCAAAAAACTCAGTGCATCAGCTCTCAGAAAGATCCTCTACCTATTATCAGGGACTACTTTACATCCACTTTTATAGAGCTGATCATGGAGAAGGACATGACAATAAGACATGAAAACCTTTCAGCAGTGACTGTAACCTTTCCTTATTCATCTCCTAGGAATTCTCTAATCCTGTTTATTACCTACATGGAAAATAAAAGCCTATCAGTGCTTGTACCTGTACAAGTAAGATGGGTTACAGAAGATGGAAGATAAAGCTCAAAATGAGTGTTTGGGGGAAAGTTGAGCAACCTAGATAAACAAAACTATTTTCCTTCATCTTCATAATAGAATTCCTTAGGATGAAAAGCAACTTGAGAAAGGCATTAACTTTGAAACTTAAATGTCAGCCAAAAGAATTTAGAACCTGAGTCTTATCCAAGACATTTTCCAAGTTTCTTTCTCTCTTATTTTCCCCCAGTTGCATTTTATTACAGTTTTTTTCTTCCAGTTTCCTGGATATATATTGAACTGGGGCTGCTCTATTTTCTGAGGCCAGTAGGAATTCTGATCAGTGTGTGCAAGCTGCTCTTGGGCTAAAAATCAGCTTCCTGAAGAGAAGTTTAGTATTACAAAAATGACTGTTAATAATCACTTTTAAAAGAGACTACTAGGATTTGTAATTCTTCCATAGAGAAGCATGCACTTCATTAACAAAACCATTTATTCAGACTTTTTGGCCAAAAAAAGACATCTAACTTGAACTTTCTTTCTTGCTAAATGTGGTAGCAGACAAAGGGAAATAAAATAATAACATGCACAATCATGAAGCAGCAGCTCAAGTTCAGAACAGAATTACATGAGAGTAGAAATAATTACTGAAGTATAAAGGAAAGATAAACTTATTTCAGAATTAACAATTCCTTTCACTAAGATCTCTTGCTGTGTGAAATAGAAGCGTTCCCCTCAAGCCTTTTAATGTCATGGAGGGTTTTTCCACCAGCTTCAGCAGCTTTTTTTGAGGCCACAGGGGCATTTTGGGGTTCCTTACAGCTGGGGCAGCTACCCTTGATGGAAAAATCGAGCTTCTGTGAGCTGAACTAAAGAAGCACAGAGCTGGTGGAGGATCTGGTGGATGCAGGGTCACCTACAGAAATGACAACTCAGGGATCTCGGATCACAGCTCCTTACTCACTGGTCACATCCAGGTAGGTGTAGGTCTGGATCTCCCCAGCTTTGTTACTGGCAAAACACTGGAAGATTCCGGCATCCTGAGGGCGCAGGGAGTGGATCCTCAGCCCACCACTCAGCAGCACTTTGTAACGGGGGTTTTCCAGCTTGCTGAGGGGAACAGAGTCCTTGTACCACACCAGGGTGGGAATGGGAACACCTATAGAGAAAAATAAAATAAGAACTTCACTATTAGTCTGTGCAAAGCATGTTTTAAGTAGTCAAAACACTCCTGCGCCGTTATGGTCATATCCCTATTTTCCCATTGAGATGGTTCGGACTTGGCTCCCTGCCAAATGCTCAACCTCCCAGTAGCAGTTCCTCTCTTCTCTCTTTTCTTCTTCCCCCAGGGCAAAGGAAAAAAACTATGCAAATTGAAGAACCCGAAAATCAAGTTAGCTATATAAAAAATATATTTTATGTATATTAGAGTTAAGATGCTATGTACACAGCAAACGGGAATCCAAACACCCTCGAAGGGATAGGGAAAGGGGAAAGAAAGGGACAAAAGGAAACAAAAAGGGACACCAAATAGATACGCGCAATCAAAGCCGAGAACTAGTAAAATAACTAGTAAAACAAATCCCACCATGTCCCTTAGAAAGAAACAGGATTGACACACACACACACGGCCAGCACTCCCCAAGCCTCCACATGGCAGGTCAGGGGATGCTGCAGGTCTCAGCCTTAGATAAGCGAGACCAACGCAGGGACCCACTGTTCCCGAACTTCGGTGGAAGAGAAGAAAAGAAGGAAGGCCTCTCCTCCCTTCTTATTTATACCACGATTTACATAAAAATCGTATGGAATACTGGGAACACTGCCCCTTCCTTGGTTACAAACTGGTAACCAGGGAAGGCCTAGATTAAAACCACCATACCCATCTTTCTACACCAATTATTTATACTTTTCCGAGCCGCTTTAGATAAATTGAGGCTGCATCTCACATTATCAATGGTAATAACACACTGCAGAACACGTGGGAATAAAACCAGCAAACACTGGAGGGGGAATGCTGAGAAAACATGTTATCAAATTACTTTCTTCACCCAATCATATTTCATGCTACCACAAAATAAGATTTAGAGCAATTTCATGTTGAAAGCCAGAATCACGCTACTTAAACAGCAGCAGTGTGGCAAGTCTGTAAGTCCGTTCCATCCCAAATAAGATTCCTCTGTGCTCCTGTAGCTAAGATGTCAAAATACAAAGGAAATGGCAAATTACACACAAAAAACGAAGGGCTCACATGGCTGTATTCGAGTCCCCCAATTTAGCAGCTTAGTTTGAGCTGATGTACATACAACATGTTGCCAACAATGAGATAGCTTTAAATTATTACTGTTTTTATTCAGTCTCAAGCTTCACCTGTTATTTGAAAAACGCAGACATAAAGAGAAACAAAAATCCTACCCTAGATATAACACAGTCTCATTTATTCTTGTTTTCTTTCATGTGCATGTTCCATAAACCCTGACAGTTATTTCACACATATTTTTATTGCAGTCATATCCCCATCAGCTGGGATGAAGTGGTTGTAAATTCAGTATAGACAAATAGTGTAGGATTTTCTTTTCCCCAAGAGATGTCAGGGGCCTAGGACAGCCTTACACAGATGTTCCCATCCCACTCCTCATATCAGACAATGTTTCATCTTTACCCCCGAGAAATCTCTAATGGATCAAATGCTGAGGGTCCAATGCAGGGATCTGAAGTGAGGCAGGTATTTTATTATGTGATTATCTAATCACAGAATCATTACAGTTGGAAAAGACATTCAAGATTGAGTCCAACCTTTGACCAAACATCACTGTGTCAACTAAACCAGAGCACTTAGTGTCATGTCCAGTTGTTTCTTGAACACCTCCAGGGATGGGGACTGTCTGGACAACCCCTTCCATGAAGAAATTCTTCCTGATGTCCGATCTGAACCTCCCCTGGCTCAGCTTGAGGTCATTTCCTCTTGTTCTATCACAAGTTCCCCAGGAGAAGAGCCCAGCCCCCACCTGGCTCCACCCTCCTGTCAGGGAGTTGCAGAGGGTGAGAAGGTCCCCCCTGAGCCTCCTTTTCTCCAGGTTGAGCCCCCCCCAGCTCCCCCAGCCACTCCTGGTGGTGCTCCAGCCCCTTCCCCAGCTCTGTTCCCTTCTCTGGACACGCTCCAGCCCCTCAGTGTCCTTCCTGAACTGAGAGGCCCAGAACTGGACACAGCACTCGAGGTGTGGCCTCACCAGTGCCATGTACAGGGGGACAATCCCTGCCCTGCTGGTCCCATTACTGCTGATACAGCCCCGGGATGCCACTGGCCTTTCTGGCCACCTGGGCACACCCTGGCTCATAATCACAGGGGGTATCAGGCTGGTTTAAGAAAGCTGACCCTCAAAGGTGGCATTTTCATAATCAGCAGCTATTTTTGAAAACACATCACATTAAAATCTCTGAGCTACACGTTCCCTCGCAATAAAGTTGGGCTAAAATTCACGGGCAAGTGAAATTTGCCCAAATAGAAAGAAGCAGGGTGTCACTGAAGCGTGGAGGATGGGATGTCACTGATGAATTGAGCATCTGCAGACAATGAATTTCACTGCAATGCTGGCAGTCACTTCATGTTCTGAGAGCTAAAGTGCTATGGGAAGATCTATATAATCATCATTATAATTTTAAAACTCCCAGAGTTAAATACTACTGTATTATACTTCCATTCATATCTTCTCTCGATGTACTTATTCCCTTTACACAGACAAAAGCTGTATTAACTCCTGGAAAGAATGTACAAACAATGCATAGAATGATTGAAAAACAACATCCAACTGCTGCTGTTACTTTTATAAACACGTATAATTTACTTCAATCACCTGTGATGCTTTTGTTCTGCTGATAAAGTAAAATGTACTCATAATCTTGCAGGTAATCATCTCAGGAAGAAACCCACTATGTAGAGTGCATTGTCTGATAGAGAATAGACAGAGTGTAG
Organism: Empidonax traillii; assembly: GCF_003031625.1. Classification (NCBI taxonomy): domain Eukaryota; kingdom Metazoa; phylum Chordata; class Aves; order Passeriformes; family Tyrannidae; genus Empidonax; species Empidonax traillii. The sequence goes on along the minus strand of NW_020955456.1, from coordinate 580,424 downwards.
TAGCTTGCAATAGGCATAATTTAAATTTCATACAACAGCCCATATACAGAATTAGCGTAAATTTCAATGTTCAGAAATCTCGGTGAGAGTGTTATTCATCTCTTGAAAATCCTCCTGGGCAAATACAAATTATCACTGAGTAATGAAGAAACAGATGATGCAAAATGGAATAGTTCTCCTGATGCTGAGAAGCCTGGAAATGATTTCAAGTTTAAATAATAGCAACTCCATTTCCCCACACATTAGACTTGATAGGCACCGAGGAAATAATGAAATCCTGCATTCAGTACACTCAAACCTTTAACACTGGTGTCATTCCATAAATCCCATTCTACTAACAGTATTGGCAAACCTTCTAATCCTATAATCACTGTGAGATACACCTTCCTATCACCAACTCAGCTGACAAACTGAATATTACCGTCTCTATTTCTCTACCTTTCAGTTACGGATATCTTCCCCCACTCAAAGTTATGAGTCTGAATAATAGGATCTTATCTAAGCACTCTGATGCCTGTCAGCAGCATTCATTTGGGCTTTAGTGATCTTCCCAGAGAGATTTGTCTTCCAAGTTGTACACATGTTCTTTTATAATTCTGCCACCTGTTTGGCTGTAGGAATGGTTAAACCCAGCCTCCTTTTCTTCTCTTCCCCTTCTACCTCACAACCTTTCCTCTCCACACACCCCCAAAGGGACTTTGCTTCTTTGCTTCCCTAAACAACTTCTGGCAAAAAAAATTATCATGAAAACACTTTAAAGACCTCTTGCACTATACCTTTGCAAGCAGCATCAGCCCTACTCTACTGTCTGAAGAGCGGCCTCAGAGAGTAGAAATAATAAATAAAATAATCTTATTTCTGAGCTCTGTGCAGCACTATTCATTTTTCACAGACAAATTAATCTAGTGCCATGGGGGAGAAGGGAAGGCAGGAAAAGGAGATGCTGGTTCTGGCTTTGCCACTTGCTCTGCAACCTTGGGCAAATAACTTCTGGACCCCAAGGTTCAGTTTCCCCATCTGTGAAACAGCTGCTTGACTGTTTGCCAAGTTTAACTTAAGAACCTGGATGAAAGGCTCAAAATATTCACTGTGTCATTTCTGTTATTTGTTTTTTACAGCCTTCTCCAGATCCTAGTGGGTTACTGGGGAATTCCAAAAGCATCTTCCCATCTACTTTTCTAAACAAGTTGAAACTAAAGTCCAATTAACTGCACTCCCCAGACACCACCACCACCGCCTGCAGCTCTAAACTTTCTATAAGCAAATAAGAAAGAGCATTTAAAGGAAACCCATTGAACATGCAGGCAGCATCAACCACTGCTGGAAGACAAACAGCAGAGCCTGGATATTGCACGGCCTGATACACTGAAACTCCATTACAGGGGAGTAGAAAGCTGGTTGGTGCAAGCTGCAATTTTATTTACAGGTAATCTCTGCTTATACTGTGAAATTAATCTGTCTCTCACACATTCATAGCGCACGAAGACTTGGCAAATGGGCTTTGTGCACAGAACCTGACAGGGCTGGGGGAAACACAACCTGTCTCCCCATTTCTAGCAAAGGTACAGGGCAGCTTTGCAGTTCCCCAGTGCTTTATTGCAGCTCCCAGGTTGGAGCAGAGAGGCAACAACCTTCATTTACCCTCCTTTTAAATGCTGGCAATTGTGTAAGAATGGATCTAAACTCCTCTATGTTTATTTGTAGTACCTGTCCTTAAAAGATTCTGTTACATACACTCAGGAAAATAATCCAGGTGAAGACAGGTTTCCATGCTCCTGCACCACGTTCATCAGCAGATCAGATATGTACCAGAAATATATAATTTTGTTTAATAAGAGTTCTCATTTCTCCACTGAGTTCCCACCTCCTTGGGAACTGAGCTGCCCAAAGCAAGAATTAGGGTAGAAGGAAGAGTTGAAGTCAACCTCATCTCTCCCTGATTGCTCCAGGTTTTTTGTTTTTGTAATACATGAACAACATTTGAGACAGCAGATAGGTTTTTTCACTGACAGTCAGACAGCCCAGAGATTCATCAAACAGTTGTGTAGTATTGAAACATATAAAAGAAAATAAATCTCAGAATGTTTTTAAACTCAATTTCTCTAATGATACACTTAGTTCCACTATTTGAAAAATTTTCTCTAATTAAAAAAAAAAGCCATAAGGTTTGCCATAACACATGGTGAAACGTAAAGTTGGTGGCACACGGCCAGAAAAGATGTCTTTCTTGTCATAATCCCTTCCTCTGAAATTGCCTAGTCATGGATGCTCAGGCAGCCCAAGGTCAGGATGCTTTTCCCACCTTCCTGGCTCCTGCAATCTGTGCCTTGGCCATTTCCTCAGCCAGACCTGCATACACACAGCTGTGTTTAACAGCCCTTACTGGATTTTTCCTCCATAAAATTCGCTTAGTTTTTTTTTTTTTTTTTTTTTTCTAAATACTTCTTATTTCTCTTTATGTCCTAATTACTGCCTGGACCAGTGACCTCTACAGTTTATATTTTCTGAAAAAGAACTCTTTCCTTCATCATACATCTCCCACATGAAAATTTCGCTGGGTGTCTCCTCTACTTCCAGTACTAAGCAACACAGAACCATCCTCTCCTGTTCACCTTCCCATTTGTCACTCACCCTTCAGTTATCTCTTTCACAAAGTGTTCCAGTCAATTTAATTTCTCATTATTCAAAAACCATGGTAGAGCTTTAACTATACCACTCCTACTTCAGAGTATCTCTTCAGTTTTCCTCCATCCCTCTCTTCAAGAATTGTGTGAAGGATTTGAGATGGGGGTGTTGCCCCAAGGATCCATACAGTGTCACTCTTATTTTTTTCTCTATTCCTTCATTCCCAGCACCTCATATTCTGAAGCACAGCTCAGCACTGCATTGATGTTTTCAGAAGACAAACCTTTCCTGCACAGTAATAGGAAATTTCATCTGTGTCAATAATTTCATCTGCCAGCTTACTGATCAGTCAGTTCAAATCATCAGGACCTTTGGTAACTCCTTTGTGTTCAGTTTTAATGTTGACTTTCTTGAATATTTTTATATAATCAGCAAATACCATCATTTTACTCTTCACCCTCTTTTCCAGGGCATTTATGACTACACTGAACAGCACAGGTTCCAGCAGAGATTCCTGGAGAACTCCACTGACAGCAGGTCCTGCAGTGTTTTGTTTAAGAAGCTATTAATTAACAAAAGACATTGTCTCTTATAATCTGATAGCTTCATTTCTATAAGAGCTTTTTGTAAGAGACCTCATCAAAGGCTTCTAAAATTCCAAATCAGCCAGAGCACCCTTAACACACACATTTGCTTATCACACAGTTGGCAAATCTTCCTTCTAGAAAAGCAGGGCTGACTCTTTCCTACATAAAACACATGAAGAATGCTGAAATCATAGTGACAATAATATAATCACACAGCAAAAATATCTTTATTGGCTTTGAGCAGGAGAAAGACACCATACAAATAAGCTGTTAGTTAGATATGGGTGCTTTTTAATCAAGGAACTTTTTCCCTGAGGATGTCATGGCATTTTCATGTGTATTGCTTCTTAAACTCAACACTGGGGGAGGTGAGATAACAAAACCTTCAGTCACATGCCAAACTCATGAAGAAATGTGGTGACTGTGACAACCCTGCTCTAATCACATGACTACAGGGTCTCCTACCTTACTGAAGGGCTTAAATAGGTGGTGACTGCATTTCTCTGGAACTAAATCCAAAAAACCCATTTTGGTTTAGGTGGAATTCTAAGACATTTGAAGCCTTTTATATTATTAAAACACCTGCCAATTAAAAACTGCCTGTAATACCCTCCTGCAGATTTCATAACTACACTCAGATGTCAGTTACTGACATTTCCATTCCGTATAAAAGTTCCCTAAGTTTTAGAAAAATAGGACATTTGACTTGTGGAAAATAATGACTGTTTGCAGTGCAAATGAGGGGTTCCAGGACCATGCTTTCCTTCAGCTTATTTTCTGGCTGATGCCTCGTACGTAGTGACAACCATGAAGCAAAGACAGGCTCCCAGAGCGACAGGAGCAGGACTTGTGCTGCCAACAGACAAACATCAACATGTGGGCATTACTCATGTCTAAACTAAAAACAACAAGGACTGCCCGGCTTCTCCGAGGGGAAAGGACAACCCTCTCCCTTGTACTCGGGATCTGTGATAATTAGCAATAACGCAGAAAACCCTAAACGTTAAACATTTACATAAGATGGTTTATATAAGATGATGACTTCCACACCAGATACACACAGATCATGGAACATTCTGCAGACTCACCCATGGCCTGGCACAGGATGTCCACGTCCTTCTCCACCTCAGCCAAAATCAGGCTCTCGGGCTCAGCCGTAAAATACGGTGGTTCTTTAGAATGGGGAAAACAAACAGAAGTCAACAAGCAAAGCCACAGCAAAATGAAAAACAGGTGCTGATTTAAAGATATTCATCATACAATCTCTCCACAGGTGGTGCATTTGATGTAGTGTGTTACAAACAGATTAGTTTGACCAAGTTTGTCTCTATTGGAGGAGCTTTTTTTTTTTTTTGGGGTAGTAAAAGAGTCATAAAAAAAGCTGACAATTTTTGCTATGCTGAGCGTGAATTCCAAGGAGTCAAGTCAATGTAAGGTAAGATTTAGGGGTTTGCACTGTAAATTAATACTCAGAGCAAGGGCTACTTTTCATTTTATAGGATTGAATCATGGAACATGTTAATTCTTGGCTCAGAAAGATCCTCCCGAGAGGTTTATAAAGGTTTATATTTACAACACAGCATTTTATAGGATAGTTTGCTTCAGTATCTAGACTGAATTCCACCTCACAGAGGCATGAAGCATGTCAAATAAAGTGCCATAGCGTGTCAGAGAGTCGACATCAGAGGACAAGTACGGCATAATTAAAAAAAAATTCCTCTCAGCTGTTTTATTTCTTGCAAGCAAACAGATTTAATGCTTTAATTGAAGTTATAGTAATAATCATAAAAATTCCCACTTTATCATTAGGGCTAAAGAAAAGATATTAGACGTTTAATTAAACAAAGACAAGATTGCAGAAATTGTTGAGTGTGCTGGCATGTAACTCTTTCTTCTATGCAGCATAAAATTGAAGAGCATCATGTCAAAGTCCCAGAGGCACTAAGGTTGCAGTAATTATCATGGTAACTAAAAACTGTCATAGTCTGCTCAATGCAATTATCATCTGACTACTGTTTTTAGAAGGATTTTATTTGATTATAAATGGAGTCCTATTGTAGCGTAAACAAACTCACTGGTAAGTTTTAGAAAATATAGAAAAAATAATGTAAGTAGCTTGTGAGAACAAGCTATTTGTGTTTTCATTTCAAGGAAGTCAAGCACGGTTGAAAAAAATGCAGTAAACTACAAGGTCCAAGGTCATCTGAGGTGACCTCCTCTCAAATCTCTTCACCAGACATGACTGAAAAAAGGACTTGTGGTTGTATTATTGATGAAACAGTAGTATTTTTGTAAATAAAATCAAAATCATATAATTTTTATCCTGCAAAATCTTATTTATCCTGCTACCACCTGCAGTATAGCAAGTGTAGCTCTCATTGCAGAGGGCTGACATGATGATATGCCAGCAGGTACATATCAGTAGGCACTGGATTGGAATAGAAACTCCCCTTTTCCCAGCACTTCTTCCCACTGACTGCAATAAAATACTTGATTTCAGTGTACAGAACTGGGGTCTCATCTGAGCACCAATGGATATTACAATTCTGTATTCATTCCAAAGAAAGTCAATCAATATTAGTCTTCAACATGCTGTGCAGAGGAGGAGGGGAGGCTGCAAAATAGCCTGGAATACTTGTTTACCCAGCAAAACCAATAAAAACAAGCTACCTGATTTATTATATTCTAATAATATACATGTGTTAACATTATTGATCCTCGCTGCCTCAATATAAAGCTATTAATAAACACACATAATAAGCTGTGATTTATTGCATATGATCTCATGCGTTAATCTAAACAACAAATTGAAAAGCTGAACATTTAATTGAAATTCACTGATGGCACACAGTTTGACATGTTTGATCAGCTAAGCTGCTGAGTCCTCTGCAATTCATCTCAGTCCACGTTTTCACTCTGAGTGCTCTCTCTTTCCTCTCCAGGCCTTGGCTGGTTTTTCCCTTGTGCTCCACCTTTTAAGATGTTAACTTTTTAATTTCCAAACTCCTAGCCTGGTGTTCTTATCTGCATACGTGTCTGTGGCCACACAGGTGAGTGTCTGTAGGTCCATCTCTCAGAATAAAATCTGCATCTTTCATTTTATGGCAACTGAATGTGCTTGTGAGGGGAGGCGAAGGGTGGCCAAAGCAGCACTGGGCCAAGAGAGCATCCAGACAATAACCCCAAATCCAGACATTCCCTTCAAAATTTGGGCTTTTCTGTGGATGTCTCTTGAGTCAGTGAAGCTCAAGTTTTATCTTGTTCTGTTTAGGGACCTCCTGACTGCACATCTTCTACCCTCCTTTTTCCAAAGGACTCTGACCTTAACGGGCCAATTTCTAAACTTGGCAACCTTCAGCCACCAGCTCTCGCAAACTTTCTCCTGGATCAGCAACACATTCACACACCAGTGATAAATCTGCAGATTTATCTTCACCATGGGCCTGCAGTCCAGCTGCAAAGCACTTAATGTGACCTCAAAGACGCTCGTGGTTCCATGACCTCTGCCTTTGTGCTGCTGCTTCTGCACTTACACCTGGCATATTTACACAGTTGTCTTTCCTGGAGTCCCTCCCAAAATCCTAACCTGCAACCTGTGCTCCTTCCTTTAAATCCCATGCAGGCTGTTATGCCACCCTCAAGGGAACTTCTTCCATTAAGAGATGCTTAGGTGAGCAAGTATCACACAGTGAATTACGTGACAAGGAACTTGAAGTCAGTGACAACTGTCACTCGGCAAACGGGATGTGATGTTATAAGAGGAAGATTCACATCACCTTTTTTTTTTTTTATTTTTGAAAGAAGCAGAGAGAAACAGAAGCAGATAAGACAGAAAGAGAGCAGGAGCGGCAGAAAGATGCAATCTAAAGGCCACAGACAGCTCCCAGAGGACTGTTGGTGCCAACAGATTTGATTTCCAGTCTTTGAGCCCAGACTCACCTTTTCCCTCAGACTAAGGCTTGCTGAACTTTGTTCTCACAGGCATTCCAGCAGCTGGAAGCACTGCCAAGTGCAACAACCACCCAGAGAGGAGTCAGATGTTACTCTTGCAAGACAAGCATTGATACAGAAAACCCTCCAGGAGCAACTCCACAATTTACTGCTTCTATTGCCTAAAGACAGAGAAAAGCCTGGGGGGGGAAGATGAGGCTAATGCACAAGGAATTCTGGAAGATCTAGAATACAACATGGACAACAGTGCTGTGGCATCCCAGATATTCATGGAAAATTAGCCTTGGCGATGTAAAGAACGAGAGAATCCCAGCAGTGTATTGGTATAGGGATGTTCTTAGGGTTTTGAGGGAAATGAAACAGCGTTTTCACACAGGACCACAGAATGGCTGGGGTTGGAAGTGACCACTGGAGATCATCTAGACCCATCCCCCTGCTACAGCTGGTCCATCCAGAGCAGGCTGCACAGCACTGTGTGTAGGTGTGTTTTTAATATCTCCAGACAATGACCCTTCCCAATCTCTCTGGGCGGCCCCTTCAAGTGCTCTGTCACCCTCAGAGTAAAGAAGTTTGAGTTTTCCATTCAACTGCGCTGCTTTTCCACATCCACTTGTCCTTCACCAGCAGGATGGAAGCTCTAAAGGTCCTTTGCAGTGAGGGCCTTTGGCTTCAACAGAACTCAGGCTGTGGAAGAAACAGCTCTTGTTACAGGTGCTGGACAACCAAAACCTCAGCTCCTCGGTTTTCAGAGCTGTCAGATGTATCATCTGCACATCAGGTGTGTGCCTGAGGGCCTCGATGGCCAGCACTAACTGCAAGGGAAAAATTCAGGATGTCTGAATTTGGGTTAAGCAGCACCTGGTGAATAACTGTCAGAAAGTGGCCATAAAAATGCAGCAATATTTATAGGGGTCAGATGGCACTCTGAAGGGGCATTCTGGCTGTCTGTATATATGACTCTACTGCATATTTATAAGGCTTGGTTTGCATCACACAGTACGAATTGGAACATTTATTGTTGTGGGCAATAATTATGTGTTGAAATTTAATATGTGTGGCGAAATTACGGTGTCTTCCAAACTATATAACACGCCAGACACAAGTCCCCAGACACGGCACTTTCTAGGAATGACAGTAATTTTTTGGAAATTATAGAATCAGAGCAGTTAGAACAGGAAAGGACCCATCGCTCTGAGTTCACCCTGCGGCATCACCACGTGCTGGCAATGAGAGGGGTCACAGCTCGGAGCAGACTGAACGAAACAGATACTGTATTGTTCAGATATTGTACTGGTGTTTGACTGATCTTCACTAAAAGGTCAAGTACAGGCAAAGGGGAAAAGGAGTATTTGAATATAAATGCATGCTTTTAATAATTGTTGAGGGTTTGGGGTTTTTTTTTTTGCGCTCCAGACACCAGTGGAAAGACGTCTCTTGGCAAAGCCCTTGAGAGCCTGCAAAATTTGATACTGTTCTAACTTCCCCTGCACAGAGTTACATGGTCACTGATTTTAACATTCAAAAGATAGCAGTCAGCATCCATTACATACCCTTCAAGCTGCATTGGAGATGTGTGACCTAATCCTAGATACACACATGAAAGTCAGAAAGAACAGAGAAAGCCCCAGGGGCTCCTCCAAAGCTGAAATTCCTGCATCACTCAGAAATTCAGGGCTGCATATTTAAGAGGAAAATTGAGCCTTCAACATGGAAGCTTTTCTCCAGCACTACCATAAACTAATTTATTTGGTGAATATCTTCTAAAGAAAGAGGAACTGGAAACCTGACAGCCCCTTGTAGGTACAAAGTCCTCAACTGCAGACAGTAGATCAGACTGGCCATGCTGGGAGAGAAGCCACATTGTAGATGCAGGCATAGCAGGTTCCTTGAAGCGGGATTTTTCTTTGCATGAATATCAGGTTAGAACAGAGAGAGATGAAAAGATGTGTCTAGTTTCTTGCTACTACCCCTACTGTGAGCTGCAGCGTGTGTCTGTGTGTTCTGAAACCTTCTAACAGCACAGGGAACACATGTCCTGTTTGCAGGAATGAAAGCAGGAGGAACGGCTCAGGAATGTCAGAGACAGGGCTGGGCTTCCCAGAAGTCTCACTGCTTGCCTGTGGGGTAGGTCCTGTGTGCATCTGGGCCCAAGGCAGCATGTCTGTGACCATCTCAGAACCTCTGAGGCTTAGCAAATCAAAAACCCATCAATATTTCTTTCCTTTGAGCCCAAACAGCGATTAGGCAAGTCCAAAGACATTTCAGATTATAGTTTCCCTGAAAAGTTATTCCTTTCTTACACAATACATGAACAGAGTCACCAAGGTCTTCTCTTAAGCACAATATACGAACACAATCACCATGTAAAAATTCTTTCCACTGCTTTCAAGGCAGCATGTGAAGTGTTTCAAAGTGTCTGAGCCAGAGCCATGAGAGCTGTTGACTCCAGAGGTCTGAGCACAAGGCATTGAGGTGGTTCACAGCTACAGAGGAAAACAACTTCTGTTCTGGCAGTTCTGTACACAGACCCTTCTGCACCTGGACTCTCCTGGAGAAGAGTGGAAGGAGAAACAGCCCCAGAGTCCATCTCAGAGCTCAGCCAGGTGGGCCTTTCATACTAACATCATGACTTTTCTGATGTGTTCCTGAATCCCATGGTCCCTCAAAGCTGAATCCTTCACACCTGATGAGAACCAGGGGAGCCTTTAAGAGAGACACAGACCTACAACACTCCCTTATCGTCCTATTAGAAAGAAATCTACCCTGCTGGGATGTAAAAATTCTCCCAAGATGAGAGTGATATGTCTATGAACGTAGTTCTATGGAAACAAAACTGCTCCAGAAAGAAGGGCAGCCCTCTACTCTGACTCTGACTTAATCCTATTCCTTTGGATGGGATAACAAGGCTTCAATCCTCAGTTCTGTACAACCCCTCATATTGCCAGGCTGTTCTTTTCTAATTGTTTTGCTCTTCAATCTGTTCAGATTTTACTTTCTGACTGCATCTAATTTTAAAGAGCAGTTTGGATTTCATGTAGGGGAAGAGTTTCATTCCTCATTTTCTTAAGCTCCTAAAATTCGTAATTTCCTATAGAATAGTCACTTAAGAAATGACTATTGCAATTTGTCACTAACAAAACTTGCAGAAGTGGAGTAAAAGAATTTAAGATTAGCTCAGTTTTCAAATTGGTTTGTTCATGAGAAGACTCCTTAAATTACTAATCTTCAAACTGTTAGTGATAAAACAAATGTGCTCTTATCTAATCTGCAACAAATCTTTCCCAAACTGTTACTCTGCCAACCGAGGAACATGATACCCTTTAAAAATTTATAACAACTGCAGCTAATAAAACCAAGGTTTGGAACCACCTCAGTTTATCTTTTCTGGAACAATATGAAGTTGTCAGAAAGCTCTTTGCCATATTCAGAAGAAAATTGCAGCAGCACAAGACTTGAGGATTTCCTCCTTGCTTAGACAGTACTACTCTAACACATCAGAGATTCAGATTTTTTTGAATATTATTGTGATTCTAATTTACAAACCAAATGTACTCTCAGAAACAGCCAGAAAAACGTCACAGATAATACAGTAGGTCACAAATAATAATTTAAACTGAGTAGGTGCCTCTGTATTGAGTTCCACTGCCTTCTAATAAAGCTCTTGTCGCCATCTGAGCCACACTGCAATTGTGTGACTTCCCTTAGCTGGGAAAGTCAAGGACTGATATATTTGCAAAAAAAAAAAAAAAAAAAAGCTTTGATTAATTCAGTGTTTGTGATATCTTTGATGCATGTTTTTATCCCTATCCCTATTCTACCTGTTAATAGCAAAGTATTTTTCTCTACTGATCCACAAAAGCTCTCACTGCCATACTATCGAGGGTCTGTCTTTGATTTCTCCCATTTTGAAAACAAACCTTTGCTTTTTAACACAATTTCCTTTTCCTGTTAGTTAAGACCCCTCATTAAGTCCACAGTGTGTTTTTCTCCCAAGTACAGCTCATTATCAGCTCCCCATCTACACCTACACACTACAAATATTTTATGCATGCAAAAGGGCAAGCATACTTGATTCTCTGTAAGTACTACCCCAATGGACTATGAGAGATACACTGCAGAAATCCTCAGGTTTGAATCTTGTCTGCACTCTCCTCCAGAACCCGTCCCTTGACTAATTAAATGATGGCCAGATCCATCCAAGTATTCTAAGCTGAATATAAGTTATGCATTAACTACTAATCCTTTGATTTGGCGCCCTGTTTAGAATTAGAGATCCATCCTGCAGCTCAAGAAACTCATAAATAAAGAAATCTATCAGGCTTTGCTGACACATTGAGTAAACACCTGCATCTGAAGTGTCGTGTTCCATCAGAAGGAAATAAAAGTAATTGGTAACCAATTTGTTTCTGCTTTCTTTCATCTCCTTGTTCTTATCTACAGACCTTTTCATAACTTCATTCCCTGACAGCCTCCTAAAACTGGATAAGAAATAAATAAAACATTTAAAAATAAGAGAGTAGGTAAGCTACTAAAGCACTGCTAGTTTAATATGATTCCCCAGTGATTATTTTTCAGTTTTACTGTAGCTGTATTTAAGAATCTTTTACATTAACCAAGAGGCTGCTTTAAGTACTACATTAGACTGGATGTGATGGTAGAGCAGCAAAGGTAAACCAGGTACAATAAAATCTTATGAATAAGGAAGAGTTTAAACAAAACCCATAAATAAGTGAAATCCATCTCTGTTCCTTAAAGGGAAGGTAATAATTCTAAGAAACAGAAGACAAAGACTGGAATCAAACTTTGTCCAGTAGGTAATAAATTTAACAGACACACAGCACTACAAGTGAATCTGGAATGGAGCTTTGCAGAGAGAAGAGCTGCTTTCTCACTTAGCAGGAACTACTACAAATTGCTTTAGCAGGATACAGACCCTACAGCAGTCTTTAAAACTGCATTTTCAGAAGGCTCAAAGAGTGTAGAGAACCACAGACTGAATTCCCTCTGCAATGCTATAGAAGTGCATGTGCAAGAATCCCGACCAGTGCTCAGACTCGTGTCACTGCCAGAGCAATGATCTCCCCAGGACACTCACACAGTTATTACTGGCACTGTTACACAAAAGCTTGACTTTACACAATCAGCTCTGGCTTAAAACACCTCCGTGTCCCTAATCTAAAACATCTCTTTTAGCCTAAAAGTCCTGGGAGACTCCACTCAGTGTGCTGTGTGAGAATTTAGGTGTGAAAGCAGGATATGACATGCTGGTCACCACCGTGTCCAAATGCCAACCTCCCTCCTACTTGGACACAGAGGCGATGGTGGAAACAGGCCAGAAAAGGACAGCAATGTCCCCTTAAAAGTATTAAGTGCAAAGTTTCCCTTGGAGTCAAAGGTCCAGCAAACAGAGCTGCTTTAATGGTCTTACCTTCCCCCTCCTGTTACCTCACCAGAGCTCTCTGCCTGCCTGTGTGGGAAGAACATCCTTGGCCCCTGACTGGCACTTGCAACACACAAGGCACAGAAGTGCTCCTAAAAGCCTTCTTTCAGAAATGCAGGCACTTGACATATGAAAACTCGATGTAAGCAAGCCAGGAGTTAATCAGGATTTAATGCATCTAAAAGCCAAGATATGGAAGCTGCCCATTAAGGATTTTACTACTGTATTTCTCAAAATTCTCATTAAATGTATAGTTTCACAGGGGATTCAGAATCACATCAGTGTTTAAAAAAATCTATTTGATGAATTTATATTAGTCGGGAAGAACAGCTGAATTAATTTGGAAGATAACCCTCTTTTACCTCCTTTGTTCTGTTCTCTGAAGAAAGGTTCAAATGTAAGGTCAATGAAATATTAAGATATCAATTTTATTTCCTATTATACCTCAACCCAAAGCCTGTTTGAGTAAAAAAACCCACTGCCTTGAGACTTACCCAGTATAGAAAGGAAGGCTTTTGCTCTTGCTGGTTCCTCTGTGCTCTCTCTCAGTTTTGCTTCACAGATGTACATCCCCACATCAGCAGAGGTTGGGTTGGTGATAGTGAGTCGCCTCCCAAAGCTGCTAATGCCACTGGTTATCTTTATTCCATTTCTCTTCCAGGTCACACTTAGTTTCTCAAGAGGTCTGCCAAGAAATACAATAAAAGAATACAACAATAAAACTTATATATTACAGAATAACCTTCTGTGTGTGTATATATATGTGTATAAAAATATATATACACACAGAGAGAATATATTATTACAGATTATAAAACTTCTTAAAGCCTTCCTCTATTCCCAACATTCACTATTAAGAAATAAATGCATATATAACTTCTACACACCAAAACTACAGACTACTCAAGTGGCATTATGCAAGTACAGCTAATTGATACAGCAATAGAACTTAAGTGCTAATAATTTGATTTCTCTAAGCAAAAGGAGTAAATACTGCTATGGGAATCAGCTGCATGGGAAGTGCTTTCATTATAACTCAATTACCAAAACAATATTAATCATATCAAGAACATCTCTGCCCTCAGAGGGGAAAGTGAATCAGTTGGTCTTATCATCCAAGGACTTCAACTATTTACTTCCACTGAAATTCAAAGCTATTCAAGGCCAACTAGATGGAAACATAGAGAAACGCTGTGAATTCTATATTACAGTGCATTATGAACAGTTGAGCAATAATCACTGTAAGATGAGAGTGCCTGAAATAAATTACCTCATAGGAGATCCTCACTAATTTATTTACTAGGTAGCATCGACTGTTCAACAATATCACCTTTCCTGTTGACAGGCAACGCAGCTGAGGTGTTATTAACCCTAACCATAACCTTTTCCTTAAGATAATGTCTGCTGATTTAACACCACTGTACTTCTTTCCCTTTCCATGTGAGGAACAGGTGGGAAGGAACCCCTGCCCATACCCTCATCGGGCCAGGAAAATCAATAGGTTTAATTCAGTAATGTTGGACAAACAAGATTATTCATGAGGTCGCGCCGAAGAGCGAGCATTCTGCCTCAACCTCTAAATTAATAAAAAAGGAAAATAACTTCCTCTGCCCTTCTCAGTAAAGGAGAGTGTGTTACAAGCAGTCCCCATGGGGTGTTTCCGTACCTGGCGTTGGCCACGCACTCCAGAGTGGCCTCGCTGCTCCCGGCGACCACGCTGGTGTTGTGGGGACGGATGACGATGGCGGGAGCCAGGAGCTCAGAGGGGTCTGCAGCACCTGCAGGGGCACAAAGACACCTTGTGAGGGCTCTGCACACCTGAGACAGCGGTGACAAAGACTGCAAATCTCACTCTTCGGCCTCACCGCGGATTTTAATCCCCTCAGCGAAGGGGAGGGCTCCAGCATGGCTGTTTCACAGACGCGCCTTGAGCTCCGTCGGCCTCGGTGCTGTGACCGCCGTTCCAGGGCCCAACCGCACTGGGGAAGAACCTTTTTCCAACATCCAACCTCAACCTCCACTGACACAACTCCAGGCCATTCCCTAGAGAGCTCAGGGCCTGCCCCTCCTGAGGAAGCTGCAGCTGCAGGGAGGTCTCTCCTCAGCCCCCTCTTCTCCAGCTGAACACACCAAGTGCCCTCAGAGCCCCTCAAGGTCCTTCCCCATCGTCATTGCCCTCCTTTGGACACTCTCGAACGGCTTCAGATCTTCCTTATATTGCAGTGGCCAACACTGTACAAACACACTGTTCAATATACCCAACCACTCAAAACACTCCCAAGGACTGCTCCCAGATGGAGTGCAGGGGCCATTCTCAAAGAGAGAGCAAATAAATTAGGCATCCTAAAGGTTTTCTATTGTTGAGCACTTTTATTTTTATCAAACACTTGCTGACTTATATTTTTAAGACCTTTTCATGTTTTGTTTAATCTTACTCCTTCCATACCATTTCAAAAGAGTCTGCCAATACTCATGTTAGTTCTTTAAAAAGATTTTACACACTGGGGAACAAATATAAAATTAACAAAGCAGCATATCACAGCAACTTCAATCCCTTTTTCTTATCAGGAAAGTAAATAACCCAAATCTGTTACTCTTTTGTGAGGCTTCATACTGTAAATAATTTAGCTTATGCAACAGTCAGCAGACACTTAAAAAATGGTAAAAAGGCAGCTTGTAAATTTTCTCTGTGTACATTTAGTAAGTGAATTAAAATACCCATGTATTCATAGGTACTTTGCTTCAAGCAACTCATTTGGGAAAGAAAAAATTAGCTATTTTTTAGCTTGAATAACAGAGTAATAAAATTTTCTAAAGATACAGAAACCAATAAACAAATTACAGAGAAAGGTAATGAAAATAAAACTGAACTGATGGAAAAGCAAGCCAGTTCATCAAATGCTTTCTGCAGAGGAAGCTAGTCCATGCCCATTAAGCAGAATGGAAAACTGGAAACCCTGAAGGTTTAAGATAATTCCCAAAAGAACAGAAAAATGGACAGAAGATTCTTTGCTTGGATCACACCCAGCATTCCAAAAGCCATTTCACATTGGATTTCACTTGTTGGGGGGAGAAAGCGTTGGGTAATGGGGCTCAAATGTTCACCAGGTTAGCAGATTTCTGAATGACAAATCTTTCACCTTCTGAAGTTTTTCTAATTGGCAGCAGGTAGTTAACTATTGGAGATGGAAGTGTGGAATTTTAAAATTATAAGAATACCACCCACACTTGTGAATAAAATCAAGCACTCAAGAATAGTACTTCAGAAACTATAAGCACATATTTCTTTCTTCCCATAAATATGCTCTGTCAACCTGACAGAGATCTATAAGCAACTCCCATGGGATCTCAAAAATCAAGCTGTTAGGAGATTTTATATCTACTCCTCAACAATCCTGGAAATGTAATGCCACCAGGTAGCAAACCTATTTTCTAAGATTTCCATGGTGGTTTTATAGGCATTCATGGCAGAAATTTTCCAGACAGTAATTTGGAAAAACAAAACAAAACAAAGAAAACACACACAAAAACCCAAACAAACAACAAAAAAACCCAAACAAACAAACAAAAACGAAAATAAGAGTTGATCATATTAGTAGCTTGTTACTGATGAGAAGAAATAACTACAGCAACACTGTTCACCACTACTTCTGCCCAAGATGAAGGCTTATAACAGTAAATGCTAATAGATCAACAAACAGGTTTCTAATTTGGCAGTAATCTTTTCTTATCTCCACCTGGAAAAGAAGAAAACCACTTATTTGACTTATCAGCTCCCCTGAAGAATGGCTTCAGCCCAGAAAAACCAGCCCAAGAGGAGAATCCAGCTTTGCTGTAACCTCCATCACCACACACGAGTGGCCCTGTGTGCAGCCAGCAGATAAGCAAGGAAATAAAAGTGCACATTCCTCCCCCTGAAACCAGGAAAAGGCAAGATTTCTTTGACTTTCTTACTGGCCGTAACAAGAATCAAAACCAAGTATGTGTTTATTTTCATTTGGTCTCATCCCTGAAACATATCTATTAAAAGCAGGCTGCTGCTAAAGACTGTGAGTGAACTAATACTGATGTGATACAGAGGGCTGATCAAAATGGTCAGCACTTGGAGTCCCAGGAACATACCTACAAAGGCAGCTGTGGATGTAACAAGCACACAGAGAAAGCAACAACATTTCCAGTAATTATCTAAACAGTATGCAGGCAGCGTAAACATTCCTATTTGTTAGCCAAAGATAGTTTTAAATTCCCTTTGCAGCACCCATATTTCACTCTGGCCCCAATCCTACCAAATCAAACTCAACAGGGACGTTCCCAGGGCTGCTTTTGAAGGGGGGCAGTTTGGAGCTTTGTTTTCTGGTTAAATTGAAGTATGAAAGGAGGAACTCAGTTTTACTTTAGAGTAAAAAATCTCAATGGGGCTCTGACTTGGCACCTCTGTGTCCATCCCACCCTTTCAGAACTTCGTGTTTTTGTAAGAAATCCACAGTTTCAGAGTAGCCTGGATCCTGAGGGAGAGAAGTTCTGATGGGATTTTGTTCTGATGACGAACCGCAGCAGATTGGGCTGGGGAAGGTAGAGAGCTACTGCAAACAATCAGATAGAGAACAGCTACTCAGACTTTCCAGGTTTCTCATCCTACCTGTCAATAAAGCCACTCCATCCTTCTCCTACCTCCTAATGCAGTGCATGGAAGTGATTTTACTTGACTGATGCTACATTAAAATCCAATGCAGAATGTCATTGTTAGTAAACAGACATTTTCTATGAAAATCCTTTGCAAAAAACAATTGAATTTTTTTTTCTCCTCTTCACTGTTCCTTTTTTACTTTTTCGTTGTCTGAGCTTTCTAGCTCTTGGCTGTTTCCTTCTGGTTTTTCATCACCTCTTCCTCCTCCTCCTGCCCTCCCTCAGGCAGCTGCTCTGAATTTATCACTGGCCATTTCCCTTCCCTGCCATCCCATGGTCCCCTACAGATGTTTCACACTGGTTAAGAACAGCTCAATTTCCAATGTACCCCCTTTTTTTTAACAACTGAGTTTCAGCTTTTCTGAAGGAAATATTTATTAAAGGCACTGAAAAGGGGGAGCAACACAAAAGCACAGTTCACAGTGAGATGAATTCACTAATTGGGCACCACCATTCCCAGACATACTCCACATTTTTGGAAAGCAGAGGTCTTCTTTCCTTTCTTTGTTTTCTGAACCCCTCCTCTCAGCTAAGAAAGCAAAGCAACATTTAGGACTGACCCCAACCAGTCTTTGAGACAAGACTATGGTGACACCAAAGGCTTGGATTCAGGAGTAGAAGGAGTTTGTCCTCCAGTCCTTCAGTGGTTCCCAACCCCAGCTGCTCCTGAAGCAGGTGGTGAAATGCTGCCATTTACAGCCCAAGATATGAAGGTAAACTTGATATTACCTTTTCCATTTTAGACTTTTTTTTTCTACAGAAAGAGCCAAAAAAAGGAGGAAAAAATGAGACAAAATAACAGCAAATGGAAAGAAGATCTGGGGTTTTTCCTCTCCCTCTAAACATAAACTCCTCTCCAGACCGTGGGATTCACAAATCTACCATTCCACACAAAGCAGATATAAACTGAGGGAAGGGAGAAAAAGAGAGAGTGAACAACTTTCGCACAGTCTATTTGTTTTCATCACCTGTGGCTGTGTGTGGCTGCACATCACTGACCCTGGAGCTCACTGACCCTCCCTCCCCCTGTCCAAGTGCTTCATGACACTGATTTTTTTAATCCTGATGAGCTGGAGAATTCTAATCTGTTATTTAAATACCATAATTATGTACACTGCCCTATCATTTCTGGAAAGACAACGGTTTTATCTCTGTACATATAACGCCATGGAAGGTACAGGGAATTTTAAATATTGTGATTTACAGTTTATAAAGATCACAGACTTTATCAAAGCCACTTGGGTGCTTAATTTTCCCCAAAAGAACTGAAATCTTACTCAGGCCATATGACTGAAGACACAACAGGTTCTTTCCCCTTCAGAAATGTAAAAACATTAGGTTCTTTCCAGATTTTACATTATGGCAAAGTTTATCTGTATTTTCAGTGCAGAATATTAAATATATTACTTCAGTGGATGCTCAAATTCATCTGACAGAGACAGGGGTTAAACCAGCCTTAACAGAAAGTAAGAGAAAGTGTTTATCTCTAGAAAAGAAGTAGTAATTTGGGTCTGGACTTGAAGAAAACAGTAAGTTTTATTTTTGAGGCTTATAAATCCCAACCCTCTAAAGACCCTTAATCCAAAGAATGTGACCATGAGCAGGAGGAGGGAGGATTCCTAAATAATCATCCAGATCACCCCTGTTTTAGGGCTACCCTTAGTGTAAGATACTACTGCAATTGCTTCCCAAGATCCAGTTTCCAATGAAGAAAGGATCCCACAGGAATCACTGTCCAAAAATGAATTTACCTACTTGCATTATGAAATTTGTCTAGGGGAGAAAAACGCTTTACAGGAGAGATCATCTACCCTCAAGCTAATGGAGAAATTAGAATACTTTAACAGAACTTTGAAACCATTTATAAGTTCCCCTGGGAGAAAAAGATTAGAAAGCCTTCACCAGAAACTTCCTACAGTCTTTGAGGCTTGCACAGTATGTACAAATGCCTCTGCAATTATAATGCAGGATACATGCAAAGCTTCATGTTACCAAAGTATGGATACCTAGATTAGAAAAAAAAAAAAAAAGCAGGATGGGAGATAAGAGTTTAATACAAATAGCAAAGATATTACATGCAGTGCAACATTATGGCATCAAGAATGTGCAAACTCTGTCTAACACAGAATATGAGCAAAGAGGAGAAGTGACAATCACACAGCATCTCAAGATTGCTCGAGGGAGAAAAAAATAAAAGAACTTAAAGCTACCTAATGGAATACATTGACTGTTTGCAGGCCCTACCTGCAGATGGTTTGAATTATCAACCCCTAATGGATTAATGCCCTTTTCCCTTCCCAGTACAAGACACGCAACGGGAATTGGATCCTGATCAATAATAGATTAATTTCCCTTCCCCTTTGGAATAAAAGATGCACAACAGGAATTGGAGCCTGATCAACAGAAAAGCAAATGCTGACAACCACCTGCGGGCACCAGAGAGAAGCATTATGCAAATACTGGAAAAAAAGTGTGTTCTCAATCATAAACCTCCATCCCAAAACATGCCTATTTGTTCCCTGCTTATTGGAGTGATACAATAAAAGAGCATTAAGATAATCAAAGTTACAATTTCACTTTTCCACTTTGATTCTAGCAAGGACTATTTATTTTCCAGAAAAGGGAAACAAAACGCTGCTGTGCAACTGCAGAGGGCTCTGCTCAGATTTCTAAATGTAAAGGAAAATAAGAGAGACTTTCCTGGGAGGATTCTTGGTCACATTTGTTTAGTTTGATGAAGAGCAAAAAAACTACAAATGGAGTTTTTTTGAGTCAAAGTTATGTATTTATAAAATAATTAGCAAAATAATGGTAAAGAGTTGGTGTATGAAGCATAATGACTTATCAGTACCCAAGGATGTCTTAAGACTCCTTAAGCAATTAGGTGTTAATATAATTTATTTAACTTCTGAGAAACTAGACTGCAGACTTAAAAAAGTAAATAAGCAACAACACAAAAACTTGTGGATCAAATTTATAGGGAAAACAGCCCTATTGTTTGAATTATCACAGCAAGTGAATTCTTATACACACAGCCCTCATTTTGAACCAGACATCAGATATCACGACATATGAATAAAACACTAGACATGAAAAAAGGTTTACAAAACACAATACAAGCAAAGCAAGTGAATGCTCCAGGTCAGTTATATTTATTGACTCAATACACTCTTGTCAGTGTGACTAAGCTTTGTCCACATCAGAACAAACACATGATGCACTTCCACTACAAGGAAAATTGAAAAAAAAGAAAAAAAAAAAGGAAAAAAGGAAAAAAGAGGGAATAAAATAATAAACACCTGAATAATGTACAACAAGCAGATCATAAATTAAATACCCACTGCATGAGGAGGGATATGGTAAAGAAGCAATTACAAAAGATTTCATCAACAACTGTTTATGCTTGGCACAAATTCATCTTGCCCGAATCGTGCAGTGCCTGAAACTCTGCCCTCCTCATTTTTCTGGGGCCTGTGTGAGGGTCTGTATATGTTACAACAGAAGTTCTGATGCATTTCACTTTGAAATATAAAGTTACCCCCAGAAATTAGCCTGCAATAGTGTGTGATTGAGCCAGTCCATCCTGCACTTCTGCAAGCACTTCAAAATGCACTGAACTTTGGGAATTTGCTTTGGACAAAGGCCTGGAAGGACAGGACAAGGAGGAATGGCTTCACCCTGCCAGAGGGCAGGGTTAGATGGGATATTGGGAAGAAATTCCTCCCTGTGAGGGTGGGGAAGCCCTGGCACAGGATGCCCAGAGAAGCTTTGGCTGCCCCATCCCTGGAATTGTCCAAGGCCAGGTTGGGCGGGGCTTGGAACAACCTGGGCTGGTGGAAGGTGTCCCTGCCCGTGGCAGGGAGGCAGAATTAGGTTACCTTTAAGGTCCATTCCAACCCACACCATTCTGTCAGTCTACGATTCTGTGAAAATGGAAGATATATTAATTATTCAAAGCATTGTCAAGAAGATATCTTATGTGTATGGAGCTTTCTGCAAACGGTGTTTGGAGCACAGCATTAGAAAGCAGCTCCTGGGTACGCATAGCTCCTTGTCTCTGGGACATCCCATCATGCAACCCCTTCTCTGAATGTACTGGGGACAGTGGTGAAAATATCGAGGGTTTTTTAACACCACTTTCTGGTTGGAAAGTTTCCTAAAGCTTTT
Organism: Empidonax traillii; assembly: GCF_003031625.1. Lineage (NCBI taxonomy): Eukaryota > Metazoa > Chordata > Aves > Passeriformes > Tyrannidae > Empidonax > Empidonax traillii. The sequence goes on along the minus strand of NW_020955456.1, from coordinate 558,968 downwards.
CTGTTCAACCTGTTAAAAACACTCCTAATTTCCAGCTTAAATGTATTCATGGTAAAATGCACTTCATTTGTTCTTCTGCCAAAGCTGTCCTTTAGCTTAAAGAGCTGCTTTCTCCCTCTGTGATGTTTACGTCCTAAAGTATTTATAGAAAACAATCATACTCCTTCACAGTCTTAATTTTACTCTGCTAAAGAAGGAAAACTTTTCTTGCCTGACAAGTTTGAAAGGATCCACTGAAATACACACAAACAAAAGACTGGGAGCAAGGGCAAAAAAACCGAGCTAGCATCACACTATAAATGTCTCCAAATGTTTAAACAAATAACAGCCACGTTTGTAACAGCTTTTTTTCCCCCTTTGTAAGGACTTTCACACAGACTGCAAGTGCTGTTAGTTTTAGCCCTGGGGAAAGATTAATGGAGAACTCAGCTCCAGCCACAAGACAATTTATACCCTTTTGTGTGTAGATACTCCAGTAAAGAGGAAATTTATATATTTTATTAGATAAAACTGAGTCTAAAATACAGGTTGGAAAGCTCTAAAACCTTATGGAGAGTTTTTAGGGTCTACTCCTGGGCATAATGAGAGGCAGGGGCCTAAAAACAGTCGATCTAAAAATGGAAAATGTATTTCTGGAGCCAACAAATACTCTAGTGCCCCAGGAGCAGCAGCAAGGCTGGGATGGTTCATGGTGACACAGTCACCCCACCTTGTCTCTCACAAGTTCTGCTCTGACAGCTGGGACAGGGATGGGAGATCTGCCTTTTTTTCCTGATTTTGCTCTTTTTCTACAGGTCATTAAGTGCAGGTGACCCAGCAAGTGTTATCTGGGGGATGAATTCCTCTCTTTTCTACTTCCTGAGGTCTACAGACCCACTTTGTATTTTAGGACTACTTCAGAAATACATTTCTAATGTTGTCCCATGTAGTTTTAAGGAAATTAAACGACTGCTTAGTTACACAGCTCCCTGTGATTCAGCAGCTAAATTCAAAGGCAGACCAAATTTCGGCTCCAACACTCTGAAATTCCCTTCTCACAACAACTTGTGCACAAAGAGCAATTTGGAAGTTCAGTCTCTGTCACTGACCTGACCTTCCCCCATGCACAGTGAGGGGTTTCTTTCTGCCTGGAAACTTATCATCCAGCACATCATTAGAGCTTGTATCATGAAAAAATACATAGCCTCAAGCTATTCTAGCTAAAGAACACTCAGGTGGCTTTTCAATTCACCAGATAGCTTTAATATCTGCTATATGAGTGGATAGAGTGTGTAATCTTATTCAACAGCAGTTAAAAGGGAGAAAAATATCCATGGTCTACCAGTGGAATCTATTGGCTTCAGAGACATCTTCAAAGAGATGTGAGAGGCACCAGGTACAGCAGCTCCCTGCAGCCAGGGCCCAGAGCCTGGGGGCTCTTTATGGAATCACAGAATGACAGAATGATTTGGGTGGGGAGAGACCTTAAAGACCATCTTGTTCCATCCCCCTGCCACTAGCCCAGGTTGCTCCAAGCCTCCTCCAACCTGGCCTTGGACACTTCCAGGGATGGGGCAGCCACAGCTTCTCTGGGCAACCTGTGCCAGGGCCTCCCCACCCTCACAGCCAGGAATTCCTTCCCAATATCCCATCTAACCCTGCCCACTGGCAGTGAGAAGCCATTCCCCCTTGTCCTGTCACTCCATGTCCTTGTCCCAAGTGCCTCTCCAGCTCTTGGAGCCCCTTCAGGCAGTGGGAGGTGCTCTAAGGTCTCCCCAGAGCCCCCCCTTCCCCAGGCTGAACAACCTCAAATCTCTCCCAAAACACGCCCACGTTTGAAAAGATTTAAAAATATCTCATCAGTGGAAATCCCTTTTAAGAGGCTGTATATTTTTACGATGTACTTTAGTGTACTGTAAGAGAAGCACCTTTTTAACTACAAACAGGGATGCATTTGGGAGGAGGAAACAGGTCTGAGGGTCCTGGAAGGGGCTGCAGGGGTTTCTGCAGCAGATAGGAGGACTCACTTTCTCCTGAGGACAAAACCCAACTTTTAAAGTCTTACAGCCTTGGTAATTCATGTTACCTTGGTATTTACCTCTTGATGTTATTAATAAAGGCAAATTAAGTTAGTAAACCACACATCAGTAACTGGATGCTAAATAAACCAGAACTGTCAGTTAATAATAATGTACAGAAACACAACATTCTCTGGTGAGAGAAGACCTGAGAGAAGGAAAAAAAAGGAGGAAAGCTGAGCTGGGGATATGGCTGTGTCAATGGGATCAGAGAGCTGCTCCAATTTCAGATGCTCCAATTCTCACCAGCAGATCCTGGTTTACTGTCAAGCAGCAGGACAGAGAGAGAAATGGGAGACAATAAAATGCTGCCTTCTATTTACAAATATATCTTTGTGTATGGCTTCATATTGGGGTTTGTTTTATAAATGCATTTCTCACCTCCTTATTTTGGCACAAGTAAGATCACACAACTGACAATCCAGTTGCTGCATCTCCTATTTGTAACAAGTTTAAACATTCTTCTATGTACAAATGAAAGGGTGGTAACAAATAAAACATTATGATAAAAAAGAAGGAAAAAAAAAAGAATCTCATCTATCCTTCGCTGGACTTAAAGCAAAGCGTTTTCAGTGGCTTTGGGGGAAATTCTTTAAAAAATGCCTTCAACAATTTATTTTATGACAGCAGTAATGGAAGCACTATTTTCACAGGGAAGATTTAAGATTGAATATGCTCTATAGAGCATAAAACAAATATGTACAATTGATCATATGTGAGTTCCTAAGACCTTTTTTTTTTTTTTTTTTTTTTTGTAGCAGCTTTTTAAATGAACCTGACATTGTGGTGCAGCACATTGGAAAGAGAGACTTGCACATGCAGACTGATCATAGAATCATGGAACGGTTTAGGTTGGAAGGGATGCTAAAGACCATCTCGTTCCAAACCCCTGCCATGGGCAGGGACACCTTCCACTAGCCCAGGTTGCTCCAAGCCCCGTCCAACCTGGCTGTGGACACCTCCAGGGATGGGGCAGTCACAGCTTCTCTGGGCAACCTGTGCCAGGGCCTCACCACCCTCACAGGGAAGGATTTCTTCCTAACTTCCTAAATAATCTAAATCTCTCCTCTTTAGGTTTAAAAGAGAGTTAAAAGAAAATCGCTTGACAAACAGTCTTGATAAAACTAAAATTAATACTGAATTTCAGTGAGGCTTCAAGTTTAAAAACAGTTGGGAGTTTTCTAGCATCAACTCAGATTCAGGACACTGCAATGAAACACCTTGGAAATACGTGGAAATAATAAAGATTACTTGATTTTAGAGATTTCTCTAGGTCTGGATATCTGCTGTTCCTGGTTGCTTGTTTGAAAACCTTGTGATCTTCCTAACAGATTAAAGAACTTAAACCTGCCCTCACTGAGAAGAAGCTAAAGACAAACCTGGAAGTGTTCCACGGTTACTCTGCCCTTCACAACAAAAGGAAAGGCTTTTGTGTCCCAGATATTTGGTGCCAGTAAATGTGTACAGGCCACCATTCCCTGTCCAGTGCACGTGAGGGACACTCAGCTAAAGCCATGCCAGTACATTTTTGCATTTAGTGGATAAGCAAGGTGCTGATCAAAGCTTTCTCCACAAAATCCACTCTAAGAGCAGAGATTGAAAATGAAAACCCTACCAAATTTAACAACCTGTCCTCAGATCCCAGGTACCACAGTTTATGAAGGCTTAAAGGAGAGCACTTCGACAGAGTTATAACACTGAACTAAACAGGCATTCTTGTTCTTTGTTGTGCAACTTACCATTCAAACCAAGATGCGCTCACTGAGCAGCATTTTAAGCTCAAAGTCAACTCTCGCTGCATTCTATTTATATATATACACACATTTCTGAGAAACATGGTTTGGGATCCAGATTGCTACCTTGCTCCCAAAGGTCTGTGATTTCCAAGGCTCTACATAAAGAGAACAGATCTGAAAAACAAGGAGATACCCCACAGCCTTCTTCCAGCAGCTAACTCAACCAAACATATGGAATGACTTGTCAAAAAAATATTCTGAGAAATAGGTTATCAGGGGCCTCAGGTCCACTCCATATGGTCTAAAGTTCTCCATCCCCCTGACCACATCATGCTACTTTTCCACTATCTTCTATAAAGGGAGAGAATCCTTAATAAAAGTAGAGTTGTTCAGGTCACGAACATTCAGAAGCAAATAAAATATATTTTTATATATATTACACATATATATTTAGAGTACTGTAAAATAAAAAAAAAAGTGGGGCACAACCATGCACACAGCAGAGCTCAGACTCCAAAGAGACATTTTTCTAACAGAAGAAAAAATTTTGTTTCCTCTTTGTAGCACAGATGCCTTTTCTAAATAAAGTGCAGCTTCCCCTTTGCAGCCCTTGTGATTATCAATCTTTGGTTATTCTATAATATAAGGTTGCCTCAGTCCTCAGCAGGGAGAAAAATACACATTGCTGTATTTCCTCAGTCGCAAGAACAAAACAACTGTGAAAGCAAAGAATGTTCCAAAAGAGCAAACAATAACCCAGCTACAGAAAGTCTACAAACTTATTCATTCAAATATAATTCCACAGATGGATAAGCATTTAATTTTCTGTAGTGAGAATAAAGCAGCATCTCTCTTCTCCAGGAGATGGAATGGGTTTTGTACCTGCCTATTTATACCCAGGACATAAATGCTGCTCAGAGAATGCTGCGAGTACTGTAAAAAAGAAACCTAAGGGGGAGTTATTACTCCTGGCTCTTTGTGAGTATTTCTGCAGTTTGGGTAGTGTCAGCATTGTTAAAAATAAATTGTTGGTTGTACCTTGCTTGGCCTGTACAAACGCTGTTTGCATTAATGTACTTATGATTCCCTATCTGCTGTGCCCTATTAAAAGAGGAGTTTAAGAGCATGATGTCTTCTCAGTCTTGCACTGACTCCTTGCCCTCTCAGAAGAGGGCTGGTCACAATTTTTGCTGTATGGATGGTAAACAGCCTCCCCTGAATAATACAAGAACTCATTGCTGTGCTAACAAAACCCAGAAGCTTATTTCCACAGGGTGTTCTTGTCTCCCAGCTCATCCAAAACTTTGCATTTTGTGCTGCTTCTTATTTGAAATTTTTGTCATTATAATATGACACTTGAATGTCACAACAGAATTACAGTTAATGAGGAAAATTAGGGGGAATAAATGAAAGATAAAAAGGTACATTAGGAAATGTGCCATTGTCTAAGACGAGAATTTATATACTGTTGAGATACAAGTGACATCTATTTCATTTTGTTTTAAAAAGAAATCATTTCACCCCTAGGTTTAGAAACATGCTGTCACTTTCCAAAATGTCCTTGGGTTGTCAGTTTGAAATGAATTGGCAATGTGTCATTAGGCAGAACACAACAGCATTGCTTCGATTTAATTAACCCATTTTATTCAGATTTGCCCCAAAAATAACCCTTTAACAATATGATTCTGCCATCCAGCTGGTAATGAGCTGTGATAGAGCAGAATTATCAGATGTCAGAGCAGTTAAAAGCAGTAAGAAAACATTGCAGGGTCCACTTGGCAACAGAGCAGTCGCTCGCTTTCTCTCCCACACACGCAATCTCCTCAAACGACTTACACAGAGCAGAGAAGGATGAATCACTTCTACACACACATAAAATGCATTTAGATGGGATTGAAATTATACTGAGCACCTAAAACAAAACTGCCAGGAAGCCAGAAGTGGCTGCCGCCAGCACGTGGCCCCTGCGTGCTGATGGGGATGCCCCTATGCCTCCAAAGCAAAGCTGGTTTTGCCTTCTCCTGCTTGGTGACCTCTGCCCAGGTTTTTGACTGTGGGATCAGTTCTGCAAACTCAGTGCATCCATACTTATCTTCAGTGAGAGAAAATACTGAATTAATTAATCATGTGTAATATCCACTGCTGGTTCTGGCCTCTCTGGGAACACCCTATGGAGTGTCATGTGCAGCTCCATCTCCCTTCTTTCAGAAGTTATTATGTAGAAGAGGTTAAGGTATGCCAGAATCATTTAAACCATCGAGGAGACAAAGAATTTTACAGCACAGACCAATTCTAAGACAGTAGAATATGTTACCTACTGAACCACAAAATCTTTGAGAGAACTCAGAAAATAGAAGCAGCTTTACAAAATAAACCATAATCTCTCTGTCCTTCTGCTCCCAAAGCCTGTAATGCCAAACAAAAAAAAAATACCCTGCAAAAAAAACACAAAGCCTGGTGATATATAAAAATAAAAGTACCAATGAAGCATTTTTGACATTTCTCTATCACTCTTAAAAATAGTAATAATCTTGAGCTATTGAAGTTGCTGAAAGAAAATAAAAATCAATGTGCTTTCACTTAGCACTTCTGAAAAAGAAAAGGATTACTTGTTATTTCAGCAAAACTCTTTAATGCCACTCTGTAACAGAGCCCACTATAAGGTACAAATAAAGGTCTTCACTCTCAAACATCCACTGCTCCCCAGAACTTGGGACCTGGAGGGAAACTTGGACAAGACTGCACTTCCCAATGTGGAAAGGGCAGAGCAGTTCCTGGTACCAGAACTGGGTCCAGGCTACACAACTAAGGCAGGGACTTCAGACATATCTACTGAGGATTTTATACATTTGATAAAGCATTTTTTTTCAAACAACATGTAAACTGCCTTGGGTTCCTGCTTTCCTTGCTTCCCACTCACCCCCACTCCAGCAAACACTGATGCACAAATCACAGGTGGGTTTAAATAACATGTATGAAAAAAATTCCAAGCTTCAACTCCACTGTGTAACCAAAGCTCTCAAAATGTGGCCTCTGAAGTTGTTTCTCTGCATTTCCCATTTTATTTTGGCTGGTCACAAATTTTAGGTTCACTACCATGGGCAGGATAAAAATGACCAGATTTCTGACAGACATTAGGAAACTTCTGCAAATCTTTGTAAACTACTCAAAGCTAAAGCGCTAAAGGGTTGAACCTTCCCTTAATGCAGGAAGGGTGGACATAAATAAAACATATTTTACAGTGAATCACACGTATCACTCATAATAAGTAATAGCAGTAGCCAATGTAAAAGACAAGAAAAAATAGCATGTTGCAAACAAATCTGTTTCTTTTCTCATATAGGAGAACTAGAATCACAAAAAAATGCTTTAAAACAAATGTTTTTTGCTGCTAACAATTTTTCTGTTGTTTCTGGTTCCTCTCTATGCATACAAATGCATAAAATGCAAAACCCAAAGAGGGAAAGTGGAACGTTTAAAAAAAGCTGATTTATTTCTGCACAGATCCTTTACTCCTACCATTAAAAAGTACAATTTATTACCACTGGAAAGCGTAAGGAGTAGAAAGTGCTCTTGAAAAATAATAACTGCTTTTCCCAGCACACCAGAGACCTCTACAGAAGATGGAGGAACCATTATCTCCATTTTACATGTGGTGAAAATGAGGGGAGGAGAAACATTAGTGAAATGAGGCTACAGCAGGTGTGTCTGACCTGTTTACTACAACCTTTTAACACTTTAGGTCACACTCCAATACAGGATGGAAGGATTTTTTTTTTTTTCTCTCCTTCCCAGTCTCCAGCTGGAAGAAGATGCAATACAATATCCATGGGGATCTTGCAGGCTCTGAGGCTGTGCCCCAATTCTCCCACTCCCTTAGCAGGCCAGCTCTCAGCTGGGACATTTGTTAATGTGATATGGCAATTAAATTCAGTTCTGGTGGTGGTCAGTTACTCACAGCATCTCTGGTCACCAGCTGACGGGATGGGGGGAAGAGCAGTGTATTCTCCCAGGTTTTATCACAGGCAACGCCAGTGCGAGGATAAACCAGGCGATTTGCATTTCTCAGAGTTATTGTTTCAAGCTGCCCACAGACTCTGGCACGTGTCATCACACCAATTTAACTGAGCTTTAGCTATCACAAGCATTCTGAATGAATGTCTAAACCCCAGATCAAAATGTATGCCAAGGCCATTCAAGCAGCAGGTTCCATTCCAGTGTTAAAAACCTGCTTTCCTGCCCCTCCACCTCTACAGTAATTTTCTGCCAGATCTTTCTTTTGTCCTTTTTCAGAGAGATCAAGCGCATATATTCAACAAATTTAAAGACTAAAAAAGCCAAGGTGAGAAACAGTCTGAAAGGTTGCAGAACACGGATTCGGTTGGTGTGTAAGTGCTGTCAGCGAGTGCTGGGACTCAGTGCCTGCCCTTTGAACCAGCCAGCAGAGGAGCCCGGGCAGGGCACTGCTCCTCTCAAGCCTCTGAGCTGAGACCTTCCAAGATGAAAACCAAAAACATCTCTTTGCCCTCCCAATTTTTCTGTGAACAGAGACGTGGCCAGTGTCATACACTCTAAACCAGCTCCTGTCTGCTTATTTGCCCAGAGCAGCTGTCTCTTGTGAGCTGCATGTCCTGCTGACACTGGATGCTTTGAGGACAATGTATGTTAGGGAAGTCTCCTGGGCAGCAATTCAATTTCTGTATTTGCACATGAAAATGGTTTCTGAAGGTGTAACTTGGGATGAGTTTGTTTCACCCTAATCACTTGATTACCACAACCAAAAGTGGGAACCGGGACAAGAGTACTTAGAGAGCTTAAACGACAGATGTCATCTTATTTCTGGGAGGATGTTAAGGGATATTCGAGAAGGGATATGACTTTTTCTTCAGGAAGAATGAAAAATAAAATGAAAATAGGATGAAAAATTGAATTTTCTCCCTGTAACCTTTATGAATCACAGTTTCCCATTTGTCTGTGGTGACAGATTCCTGTATTTCCCAGAGGAAAATACATTTTTCCTCGAGGAAGGGGAAGCAAAAGGGAATGTGAGTCAAAATATTTTGAATATTTCAGTTCTTTCAAGGACCTCTTTCTAAGGAAGGAACTTGATGAATTCATCCACACAGCTGCCCTTTCCCAGTGCTCTTGTACCTACAGATGTACCTGTAGGGTGGGATTAATTCCCTAGGCCACCAGGAAGAAAAGGGACACATTAAACACATTACAAGTTAGCACATCACTCTTTGACATAACTTTAAAGACTGAGTTCAGCAATTTGAAAAATATTTTCCTTCTAATAGGGGAATACTGGACAGCTTAAGGATTTTTTAGGAAACCAAGGATGTTGAAAATGATAGAGGAAGCAATACCCTGAATGCTGGGGATGCCCAGAATTCCTGCCCCCTCACAAATACCCCCAATTCTGGGGGAAAAGCCAATGTGTCCTTTAAAAGACACATTATTAACTTACTGTTATAATGAAAGCTGGAATCCTCAACCCAAACCCTTCCCATTACATTACAGGAAAGGCATCCAAAGATGAAAGGGCACATTCAACAAAGAACAAATATATGTTACCATTATTTGATGATCAGCTTCAGGTTAAACCTGTCTGCCTTGAGACTGGAGATTAATAGTGATAGCTTCTTTTAATGACTGTAGAAATGCCACAGTGCCTGCCAATAACAACTTGAGCAATGAACAGGTTGCTATAGAATGTATTGTTTATGCACCACTGACTGCAATCTCTATACAGAAAATTTAATAGACCCTTTTTTCCCTCTCAGCAAGCTTATGTGGTTGGGGATTTAGAACTGCATTATTCCTTATGACCTGACTTATTTATCATGTCAATCACAGTAATGATGTGTCAAAATTATCACAATTCTGAAGCTTTCCCTTTATCATAATTTTGAGAGTGTTCTTCCTCAGCATTATAAGTACATATGACAGAAGAGACATCAGAGGCATAGATTTCATGCATGGCTCTAACAGAATCACAGGGTTAAATAGCTACTTTGAGAGCCAAAGCACCATGGAATAACTTCTTCCCTTTTTCTAATTCAGTTCTTGTAATAGCAGCCAGACACAGCTGCAACTGCAATTAAGGAGAAAAGATGGGGAATAAAACGGCACAAAGTCAATTGCCAGAGGTCAAATTAAGATGCTGGAATTTGCAGGTCCTGACCCTCCTAACACCATGTAGTTGGCCTTCTGATACCACTAGTCAGATTTAAAATTACAACTTTAGCAATTAGTAAGAGTGAAGAATTAGACAAGCAGGTTATGGATTGGCGAGAATGCCCTTCCCTGCCTAAAGATAAAGCTTCCTCAAGGACTCCTGCTAGGAAAGGGAAGACAATGCAGATGGAGGGATTCAGCCCTGGCAGAAGCAGAGGTTTCAGACAATGTGGGCAAGGTCAGGGCCAGGCTGATGAAGGTGACTGTCTCGCTGTGCAGGTGCAGTATTCCTCAGAGCGGGTTTCTCACCAAACCCCTGGCCTGCATCCACAGCAGGCTATCGACTCGGAGAAATTAAAGGATGAGAAATAGTTAACAACAGGAGTTCTGTCAGAGGTACAACATATATTCCTTTGGTTCAATTTTCTAGAGCCCGAGGTCTGAAAGAGATGGAAGCCTCTTTGAAAGGGTCTGGACAGCATTCTAAATTTCATGTACCATAAGTTTCTCTCAGTCACAGAAGATTAATTCACCATTTATTCTGTAGGCTAGCAAGAACTCGGGGAGCAGGTAGTGTGTGCTGCCCTGGAGGAGCGAGATGGCAAAGCCCTGCTCCCTCTGGGGCTTGTAACTGGGGCTGAAACCATTTTTAAACGTAGTTACAGTCAAAGAGAGTTTTAACAAGTTTGAATGCACACCTAACATTGTTACATCCTGAAATATGGATTCTCCAACCGGTAGCCTGTGTTGCAGCATAATTTTTGCTACAACAGCTGTCTGGAATGATACTAAAAACCAAGCTAACACTAGACAGGTTGAAAAATACCTGTCAAGTCCAGTTCCAGCAGCATCACCGTGAAGCCTGTTTGAAGTGTCCAACCAATGGATCAGCAAAAACATGCAGCTTAATAAAGGCTAATAAAACTGAAACAGCTTGTTCTGTGGAAACTCTGATGGAGGTGCAGAACGTTTGCTGCGACATTCCCAGGGTGAGCCTGTCTCAGGGGACCCCAGAACCAATAAAAGAGACATGACATGGCCCTCCACCCGGTAGAGCTAAGACAGACAGGTCCACAAACTGAACTGACAACATCCAGCAAGAACTGCTTAGTTAGGAGAAGTAAAGTTTTAGAGAAGGAAAGTGTAGGAGCTGGAAGGAGATTTAAAGTAAGCATAGAACCTAATGCTGTTTCTAAAACTTTTAAAAGTAAGCAATCTTAATATCTAACCTGTGCTCTGCCCCTTTCAAGCTGTTCCCCCTTGTCCTATCACTCCAAGCCCTTGGCCAAAGTCCCTCTCCAGCTCTCCTGGAACCCCTTTAGGCACTGGAAGGGGCTCTCAGGTCTCCCCCGAGCCTTTTCTTCTCCAGATTGAACATCCCCAGCTCAGTGGACAACATGAGTGTCAACGTATTTCATGAGATGAAAATAATATATATAAAATTCACCAAACCAAGAAAGCCTGACATCTTCCTTAACACCATATTGAGGCTGAACTGGGTTTCCTGGTGGTTTAAACAACATAAACCCACTTTAAAAAAAAAAAATGATAACATCATCTTGAGTGACTTAAATCTACAAAAGGGAAGAAATTAGCCAATCCCATTGTACGGATCATTTCTCAACGTTCCATTTAGCTTTTAATTACCCAACAGACTGTAATAGCTGCTCTGGAGCTATTACACTCCATCGTGTCAATTTGGCTGCTACAAATGCACAGCACAAAGTCCTCAAGCTAAAAATCATTATGAAATTATTGTTGAAGAAGATTGTTGGGCATGTGCAATAGCTCGCTGTTGAACTTCTATGTTTTACAATTCCTCTTTTTTATAAATAGCTGGAGCAATTAGATGCTATTATGGAGCCATTAAAACCTTTCAGTTTTGAGATCCAAAGCATTCCTTGAATTATAGAACTGTAAAATTTCAGTTAAATTGGTAAAGTTCTGTTTGCAGTCTGTCATAGCCTCATATTTTCTCTCTACTTCTGTGTACAATCTACTCAAGTCTTATTTTTTACACAATGTTCCATCAGATAAAACACCAGAAAATACTTCAGAAATTAAATGAAATAAATCCTGGAAAAAGAATCATGTCTGCAGCAGAAGTTACACAATAATAAGAAACAGATGCATGTAGGGATGAACAGGATGCACAGCACTGGGTAGCACATCCAGCCTTGCCTGGAGACCCGATTTCAGTGGGAAAGAAAAAGAGAAAGAAGGTTGGAAAACGGCTGAGGGGAGCCAGGGGCTGATCTATCCTCACTGCCTCCAGGATGGGAGAGGTCAAAAACCACCTCAGAGGTGGGACAGAGGGAGACAAACTGAAGGACACAAAATGTGCGGGTGAATATCAAAGAAATATTGAAGAGAAGAGGAAGAGGAGGAGGAAGAGGAAGAGAGAAGGCACCATAGTGATTGAAATTTGAGTCGTTAAGAGCTTTGATAAGAATTTTTGATTTACTGGAAAGGCTGTATCATCACAAGACTATTAAAAGTAAGAGCAGTTGGTAAATAATAGATACAGAACATAAATATGAGGGATTCTGAAGAGGACAGTAAGTAATTTCTAAGCAATGACATCCTGTGGGACAAGCAGCATGTTTACATTCCCTGGGGAATCAGAAGAGAATGTGAGGAAGAGGTGAGGTGGGATCTGCAAGAACTGCTGTGGGAAGATATATGTGGATTTCCAAAAGCGGTTGACAAATAGTTGATGTATATCAAAGAGATTTCGAGAAAGGGTAAAAAAGATACTGCAAGAAAGCTGAAATAGGGATAAGGTTGGAGTTCTTTGAAAGAGTGATTACATTGATAAGAAATCAAGTAAGGATGATGTCAAGGAAGCAGAAGTGGTCAAGATTTCAAGGAAGATATGTGCTAAAGCATCCAAAGAGATTGCCACTCCTTTTGTTATTTGAACTGGCATTGAGGACCAATAGCAAAAAGCAAAATATCAGATAAAAGAAGCCTCTGTGTTATCAACTTCCACATAAAAATAATAAAATTAAATATCTTTGCTAAGTCATGTACTTCAAATACCAAGAAGTTCTCAAAAATCCTCTTTACTTTTTTAATAGTTGAGTATTAAGAAAGAATCACAGAATCATTATAGAGTCATAGAATGCTTTGGGTTGAAAGAGGATTTAAAAGTCATCTCATTTCAAGTCCCTGCCACAGGCAGGGACAACTTCCACTAGACCAGGTTGCTCAGAGCCCCATCCAGACCAAAGGCACAGAAAGCAAGTCCTTAGAAAGGGCTGAAATATGGCACCTCAAGTGTGAAATACTTGATACAACAGCAGTGAGCAAACAAAGCATCAAAGTTGAAACATGAGTGGGGTGACAGAGAAACCTACTGAAATACTGTCATTATACAACAGAGAAATTAACGATGTCCAAAAACTAAGGCATCACAAGTTTTCATTCCTATCTCTTTGTATTTTAAGGATGCTGACTGGCTTTGTAACACACAGATGTGTTATTAGCAAAGTCAGTTTACCAGAAAACAGATGCCTTTGTAGGCAGAGAACAATTTGCGTGTCTGTAAATCTGCCTGAGAAACAATCCTTGTGTAAGAGGTGGCTGTGAAACGCTATTGTTGGGGAGAGAAGTACCAATACAGCGTGAGAGTCGAGTCTTGTTTTGGCTTTAAAAATGGAAGAAAAAGTAATTCTGCAATTCTGCACATTGTTTGCTGAGCACAGACACAAAGTACTGCACTCTCCCCAGAAAGCTGCTGATGCAGCACAGTGCAAAGCCAGGCACACACAGAGCGTGGCGTCTCCTGCAACACAAAAGGAAACGGTTCTTCCACTGCTACTTTCAGGAAAAATTAGCAACATTCTTGGCCAGTTTTTTCGCTGTCCAAATTATTCATTTTTACCAGTCTCCTCTCTTACTTGGCTTTCAAAGAAGTTTTACCTCCAGGTTGATGCAGCTGCAACACACCATTTGGGATGTACATCTGAGAGGTATCGGTAACTAAAAGAACAGGCTCAACTTCTACCTGTTATTAACAAGTAAATACGAGAGAACAAGAATAAAATCACATTTCAGAATATAAGAAAAATCAGCGTTCTGTTTACCAAGTGTGAAAAGGTGCTCAGCTCAATACAATGGGCAAATACAGGGCGAGACAGCCAAACTCTCACTGTGCTGATTAGAGATGTGTTGTGAGTAAGAAATAAAACATTCGATGTTTTTTTAAGCCTCTAAACTCTTTAGGTGAAAGTCAATTTAAGACGGTCATTGTCGATGTCAAAAAACACAGGTCTTGCTCAAAAGTCTCTGAAATGTTTAACTATCATAACTTAAGATACAGGTTGCAAAGTTTGGTTTTGCTGTGAAACCTCATGTTTTTCATTCTTTCAGAGAAATATATAAAAAAAGTCTTCTCTCACTGTGTAGGGCCCAATGTCTGTCACTTGATGCTCTCAGATTTGCCAGAACACTGATGTGTGTATGAGATTTTCTCCCCAAGGTGCTCAGAAAAGCCTTACACATTTCTGTTCTCAGTACCAAGCTGAATCCACAACTTTGAATTGATGTACCTCGGGAGGAGAGAGAACCTGCTTCTCACCCTCACAGCCATCTCATATCATTATTTCAAACCTGCTGACTTTGGGGGGTTTGGCTGGCAGTCACAAATGCCTGCCATTGCTTCCCTAGATTAGCACTTCTACAAATATTCTAAATGTTAGCTTACTTTATTTTGACTTTAGGGGAAAAAAAAAAAAAGAATTAAAGCTTTTGTGCTCACAGACTAATTTGGTAAATATTTTGTATATCAGGCACAAATATAAAAAAGGCCTGGCTCAACTCTTTAACATATTGTGACGTTGCTTCACAAGAGCTGGATGACAGCATAGCTTTATTTAAATAAAACCTGTTCACAGTAATGGCAAAGGCTTAATAAGTTTTACCAGTGTCCATTTAAGTGACCTACAGAAAATCCAACAGCACTATAGCATAGGCACACTGAGGGATTCAGATTTCCTTCAGAATGAGGACTGAATCCCTACTCTGGATGATATTGGGGATCCAGGAAGTGCAATCCAAGATAAAATGGAAAATGGCACGGCATGATAGAATTTTATCTGTGTTTGCCACAACATTTCTTGCTCTAATATTAACACTAATCAATACATATTATGCAGCCAGTTAAAAGCCTACATGACAGTTCAGTGAGATGCGCAATCCTTTCTCATTTCAGCCCTTAAACTATTGTGCAATTTGTTATGCAACAGGTAACTAAAAATATCATTACAACAGTACCTGTACTGAACAGAAGATAAAACATTTCCTACATATAATCCTGAAGCATGATTAGGTCAATTCTGGATTGCAAGTGATACACAAACCCCACAATAAATAATGCACATAATTTTTAGATTAGCACTGCTGACAGCATTTAACTTCAGCACTGCTGCAAGACTTTGATCTAACATCAATATAACTGACTGCAGCCCTTTTGCTTAATTGCCATCTACAGAAGAATCTAATTAGACCAAGAAATATTAAAATAGTTTTAATGGTTAACATAAAGCTTCATAAAAACAATCACTGCTGGTTCAAGGACACAATCAATAGCCTCTAGTTTGAAAAATATTGTGGTTGCAATTATAACTAGACTGGCGTTCAATCCATCCTCTCTCCTTTTTCATAAAAATCAGTATCTTGAAGAATGTTCCTATGGCACTACATGCACTGTAATTTTTCACTCTTTCTCTAAATCTCAGAAAATGTGCTGTAGATGGCCCCAGGAGCAAACACAGCAAAGATGAAGTAAAACTGGAAAAGGAGCTGTCTGGTTTAATCTATGAATGTTCACAGCAAGGGCTTCGTGTAGAAATTTGTAATCAGGATTTCCACAAATGATGGTGGCAAGGTTTCATTGGAACTGGTGTTCTTGTCATCTGCAGAGCCTGTCACAGCAACCTGCAAGCATTTGCTGTTGCTCTGATTTGAGAATCCCCCAGCATTATGTTTCTCCCCAGTGCCCAAACACACATACTAGATCTTCCTGCTTAGAAACCACCCCAGCTTAATAGCCACACATTTGTTATGCTCTGCAGGGAGAAGTGCAATATCTACTGAAACAAGCTGCTGGAGTCTCAAAATGCTAACCAAAACCAGGCCAAATTAAATCTGTCCAGGATACAAGTTAGTGTGTCAATTAGGAGCAAACTCCTTCCATCGGTGATGGGTAGCTGAGGGACCAGGGGAACACCTGGGAAGGAACACCAGTTGTCAAGAGTTTCTAACAGGGATGACTTCACTCTGGGTAAACAAATAGCACAGAGACTCTGGGTCTTGTTTCTTAAGCACAGTTGTGGAATAAAAATACCTCAGAAGCAGGAAAACAAAAGCTACCCTCCAGCTACCCCTATTCTCGAACCTTTAGTTTAATTTGTTTATAATTACTTCAAGGTAATTAGCTTTACAAGGACTGGGGGGCAATTTTCATAGAAATTTCAGGCAGTCCAGGACTGCATTCTGGTGAATGGTACTGACTCATGATAAAATAGAAATGGTGACCTACACTTATCCGTGGCTCCCTGACAGAATCACATCCTGATGCTGATTCTTGTCCACAGCTTCACCTCTCCTTGCAATTGCCAGACCCCAAACAACACTCAGTTAGAAAACATTCCCTATTAAACAAAGAAATAAGTCAAACAAGGATAATAAAGTTAAACTGGTACAAGAAAGAGGAGAACCAGTTCCTTGATGTCCTCCTTACATCAGCCAAACCCTGCAGGCAGTTTTCAGCCTAGTTTTCAGTGATGTTTTCTCACCTTTTATTCTTTCCATTCTCAGGTTTGCCCGGTGTGCAGCCTGTGTGTGAAGATGTTCAGAAGCATCATCTCCTCAAGCACACTCACCACAGGGGAGGATCACACATTTTTATCTAGAACATCACCTGCTACCCAAGGTAACTCCTCTCCCAGTTATCCTTCTGAGAGACTTCAAAGTCTGAACTAATGATAATTAGCACCATGGGATTATCATCTTCCTAAATGTGAGAGATTCTCAACAATGGTGGAGAATCAACATGACCAAGGCACCCTCAAACCTCCTGCTACGTTCTGTACCAGACTGCTTGTCCCTGGTGGGAACAAGGAGTTAAGGAAGAAGTGTAAGCAGAACAGCTCTCCCGTTTCTCTAGGAAAGAGCTACAGCAGAGTATCATCAATTTGTGTGGGTAAGTGGATCAGGGAGAAGAACCAGAAGAGAAAAGGAATTATGCTGGAATTTGAGGCTTGACTGAGGTTTGAACTGAAACCTCCATGAGTCAATCCCAGCTTCCACAGTCAGCTGGGTCAACATAGAAAATACAGAGTGACCTCTTGCCCAAAATGTCGAATATTAACATCACCATCATGTGATACATTATAATTTTGTTATCATGGCATATTAAAATAGGCTGTTTATCTGTACAGTTTTGGGCTTGGGCAGTAATCATTACCTTCTCAACATTTTGTAAAAACAATTAAAAAATGGCTTGCAAATCATTATGTAAACACTTCAACAGCACACAGAGAATGTTCTTCCCCCATCATTTCTTCCTATTTTTCAATTTCAACTTTAGGTGATGTGTGCAGGGAGAATGGCAGGGTGGAAGACAGAGATGGGTTTTATATCAACAATTCCCATTAACATTGATGGGAATTGCACTCATAAAAACTCGGGTCACCGATGCTTTTCTTCACTCATTAGGTAATTTCCAGCATTTTGTTCTTCTGGTTTCTGCTCTCTGCCCTATAATTTCCAATGCAGTGTTTAGACTCTGCCAAAAAGCTTCATTGTGTGCTAGCTGTCTCTTGCAAGCAAATAGCACAGTGATGAACTTTGAAATATCTATTTCTCCCGTAATTGGTTGGTACCAGTCAGTGCAGTCCAGCAATAGGAAAAAAAAAAATGAGGAAAATACATTGCCAAAAATTAGCTGATTCGAATACTTCCTGAAAATACAGATATTCTTCTATGCATTCTCATTACCAGCAAAAAACTAAGGAAAAAGTATGACTCTGTGTCATCAAAAATAGCTGTGCCCAGCTTGAAAACTAAGGAACCAAGACCTGTATGTACGTTACTGCTTTCTGGGAAGGGGAAATAAAGCAAGATCTGTCTTTTCTCTCTCTGGCATCAAGGTAAGTTGTTCAGGGATCTTGTGGAGAGCACACTGGATATGGCATTCACAATTCAACTGAATGTCCACAAGAAAATGTTCTGTCTGCAATGAAATCTGTGGACAACTTTCATTTTTTCTCTTCATTTATGTACTTATTTTTAAAGAATTTGGCCCTCTCATCAGCTGTTTTTATAAGGAAGCCTAGTACCTTGTGTCAGAGGCCAGGGATTACTGGATCAGAGACAAAGGGACTATTCCTGCCAAAATTACAAATGTTTTTAAAGATGGGAACAGAAGAAATTCAAGGTATTGTATTATATATGCTTTTTCACTGATCTTCCAGGATCAGCACACCTGGTCTTCAAGTCTATTACGCAGACCAAGTCAAAATCACTGCTGATAATCATCCTTCTACAGTCCAATGTGGATCAATTTTGATCTGTTAAATGCTTCTCCTTACTTTATTACACCATTGTCCCCTAAAGAAGACAGATACTGAGGTATTTTAATAGAAATTATTTGACACAGCTCTTATAAATTCTATAAAATAATTATCCTTGTGTTGTATATAGGAGTCAATTTTGTTAAGTGGGAAGAGCATGGGATTGGGAATTACAAAATGTGATTTCTAACCTTGTTTCTGCCCCTATTCTAACAAAGTGATTGTAGGCTAATCACTTTTATCTTTCTGTGCATCAGTTTTCTCATTTTGATATTGGAATTAATAACCTGCATCTTGGCAAAGACTTTTGAGGAATACTGATGAAAAGCATTAGATATGAATCAGGCCTTATTATTAATAATAGTAAATTGCTTTGGGATCCTTGGATGATAAGTGCTATTTAAATTCAAAGAAAATATTAGTACTTTAATTGCTTCATCTTTCAGATCTACCCCAGCTTTACTTACACCATGACAGGTAAATTGAACTCAGGTTATTTCAGAGAGGATACACAAAGTTACAAGTGTAAAAAAGACACTAAGCCCTTTGCATTATTGCTCCTGCAGCTTCCTAGGCTTTAGAACACCTGCTCTCCACTGCCGAAGATCCCACATGGCAAACAGCCAAATTTTGTGCTGCTGTTGGGATATTCAGCGTTAATGCAAATGCTGAAATCCCCAAATTCTATCAACAGTCAAACTTCAAACCTTCCATTTATGCAACGGTTTATCAAAGTCATTACAATTGTGATGGAACCGCTGTTGTTTTGAAATGATATAGTGAACAAAATGTCATTATCAAGTAGTTTCACTGAGTGAAGATCAGAGCCACAGTCTATTAAAGTATTGCCATTGATTTATTCGCTAATGTGCCCTATATTTTCATCTGCAGAAGCCTTTGTAAAACCCAGTGTCTATTAGTGCAATTATCCCACACAACTACTCTGCAGGGCACAGCTCATTATGGTTTCCTTTCTCTTTTTTTTTTGCTTTTAGTGCTGAAAGCTGCCAAGAGTATCCAGGCTACAGCAGAGGAGACTTCAGCCTGTGATGGCAGTCAGAAAACAAGCCCAGCACCAGCTCCAGTGGGAGCTTCACCCACTGTCTCCATAACAAACGGCAGGGAAAACAACCGTAAGCTGATATCATCATCCCAGCAGAGCCCAGCCACACAGAGAGAGGCAACAGGCACCAGATGAAACGCAAGAAGTTCTGCCTGAGCATCAAAAAAAATTTGATTTATTTATTTTTTTGTTATGGAAAGGGTAACTAAACACTGGGAAAGGTTGCCTGGGGACACTGAGGACTCTCAGAGGTGCTCGAAGCCCAGCTGGGCACAGTCCTCGGCGCCTGCTGTAGGTGACCTGCTTTGGCAGGGGGTGGACTCCACAGGAGCCTTCCAGCCTCATTTATCCTGTGAGTTGATGATTATTAATTCCTCTCAGATCACCAGGTTGTTGATGTGTGACCTATATCCACTACTGGAAATTAAAGGGAGCAGCTGCAAACACTTAAAGCCTGGACTGGATGTAAGAACACATCCCCTAATAAAACACTGCAGAGAAAAACTTTCTCTTTCCTGTTTACACATCTTCCACCTGAGGGAAGTAAACCATAAACATGGCTCTTTTTAGCCATCCTAATTCTGGCAAGACAGTAATGAATGACTTAATTACTAATCAGTTCGCATCAGAAACTATCAGGCCAAATGCTGAGCGCTGCATCAGTCACGCAGTTCAATAACTCAGTATTTTTTGTATTTCAGAAACATCTCTTTCTCTTAAAAACATCTAACCAGAGATCATGACTTCACTACAGTGTTCCCCTCCAGGAACATTATTTCTTCATTGTAACCCATATTCCAGTTTGGAAATGGGAGGAGGAAACCCCCCCCCTTGCCCTGCCCAGTTTGCCTGAGTCTCAATTAACAACTGCAGAACCCCTGCCTGCCCCAGCGCCAGGCTCAGGCAGCGTCTTCACACCTCTGAGAAGCAACAAGAACTCCAGGGGAAAACAGGAACATGCTTTGTTTTGTTTAATAACAAACCGAATCAGTTTGATGGGCAGGGATGGCCCCGGCCCACGGCACTTCTGAGGAATTAACAAGCGACCCGTATTTATGGCCTGCAGCAACGCTCCTGCAGCAGGTGGGGATCCAAAGCAGCAGCCTCATTTCCAGCAGTATTCGCTTCTCAATGGGGAAGAAAGTGAAAACAACTAAGCAGAGAAATTTAGGTAAAAAGCTCCTTCTTTTTTTCCCCATGAAACAATAATTTTGCCCCTTTTTGTCATTTATCAAATTTTGACACCAGGCTAAGCAGCTGTCGTTTCTGCTCAGTGTAACTTCTGCATTTCAGTGGAGATCATTTTGGAGTTCAGGACTTGTACACTGTGTATATTTTTTTATAGTTTAAGGTGCTTCTACAACAAAACCTGTAAATCAAATACAGGGAGCAGGCTGTTTGGGGCTTGGACTATGTGCCCTATACAAGACCTGAAGTACTGCTAACACCCATTTCGTTTCCCAAAACAAGGAATGTGCATATGTGGAAAAAAGAATAATGATTCTCAGTACCTGGTTTCTATATAGAGGGATACGCACAATGAAAAGTACATTATTTAAAAACACAAAAGGGCTGTGTTCCAGCCAGAGTCAGGCACCATAAATATTTCAGCTACTTTTATAATTGGGTTCATTTAAAATACTATCTACCCTCAAAACATTGCATTCAAAATGTGTTGTGTAGAATAACTACCATTTGTTTTGGTCACATCAAAATATCACTCAAAAAACCATTAGGGATTTTTTTTTTTTCTGGCTGTGATGCTGTAAAACATCTCCCCTAGACCCAGAAAAAAAATGATGTTGTAAAACATATAATTCATCTTGCCTGTGGATAAAATGACTGCTGTGAAACAATCCAAAAACTTCCAACACGGAAATAAAACAATGTATGGTTATTTCAAGAAAATCCAAGTTACCTGACAGCACCTCATCTTAACCCAATGGTTAAATCTCCAAATCTTGGATAATGATTTTTTAATTCCTCTTCCTAAGAAAGGGTTAATTATGCGATATTTGTGATATCAACAGCAATAATATTGCATAATATTGGCAATATTATGACAATATCAGTGCCATGACAGATAAAACCATGCAACAGCACCAAAATTAATAGAACTATGTAATAAAGCCTTTTTCTTTGAATTGTTGGCTTTTCCCGGATTCAGTGAAAATCCAAAGATGGATGTTCTACTTTAGTGGGTGTTCTCATTTAAGCTGCATTTCATATTTTCCTGTAAGAAGTCTCCAGTCAGGGAGACTGGCTGAATCTGCATGGAATGGAGTATCCAGCAGCGTTTTCTTTTTGTGTTGTTATTTTTCAGCTCCC
This sequence comes from Empidonax traillii, assembly GCF_003031625.1. Taxonomy (NCBI): domain Eukaryota; kingdom Metazoa; phylum Chordata; class Aves; order Passeriformes; family Tyrannidae; genus Empidonax; species Empidonax traillii. The sequence goes on along the minus strand of NW_020955456.1, from coordinate 537,025 downwards.
AGTGACTTCACAGAACTAGGTGGCTCCACGGTTTGGACGCTGCAAACTGCAACCTAAGAATAAACCAAGTCAAAAGGTAGCAACTCCTCACAGAAGCTTCCAGAAGAAAGGGTTTGTTCTGCAGAGGGCAGAAGTGTTAATATCCTCTGCACACTCTGTAACTCTTAGATGATATCAACCATGAACGTGAAAAGCACGAACACAGAATAATCTCCCCGGATTAACCGGCTATAGGGACGAACTCGAAAATTCCATGACACTTCTTCTCCAAACACATATACAGCTGGTACATTTCCCCATGAGATGAGCCCACTATTAACATCAACCTTCGTATGTGTGTCAGCTCAGCCTTTTTAGCACTTCTAGCCCTCAGTCTCAGTGACAGACACATCTTTTGCCATTTCTAATCTCAAAAGCTTGGCAGAATTAAGTTTAAATGTGATGAGTAAGCAGCATTATTTACAGCGCCGGCTTTTTAAGGTGCTCAGAACCTCAGCCTTCAAGAAACAGATAAAAAGCTTTTTCACCTTAGTTCAGAAACAGAAAAAGAGAACTTTTGAAGTTTGGGGGGGGGAGGGGGTGTGGTTTGTTCTTGTTCAGAGTTTTTGTTTGTTTGTTTTGTTTTGTTTGCGTGTGTGTTTTTGGTGAGGTTTTTGGTTGGTTGGTTGGGGTTTTGTTCTTTTTTTTGCCTCTCTGCTGCTGTGGTACAAGCCTTGGCCGATTGGTGACTCTCTCCCTCCCCCAGCATCCTCCAAAATAGCCTTTGTCTGCTGTGGCCACGCTGCTGCCCTAACCAGCTGTTAAACAATGATCGAAATGGGCCAATTATCACTCCACCCAAGAAATATTCTTCCACCTGGAGTAAGAAATCACGTACATATTGCCAGTCCCAAAGTAGGCAAGGAAAATTACGTTCATTAAAAATCTTCTCGTAATGACATCCCTTCCTACCGAAAGGCTCAGGGATGACTGACCTTGGTGTCCAGGATTAAACCAGCATTATTTTTCTTGATTACCAGCAGCAGAATAGCGGGGAAATTATAAAGCCATTGAGAGGATTAATACAGCCCTGATCTCTCTCTCCTGGCTCTTTATCTCAGGCGATTAAAGTTCTCTAGGAAAAAAATAAAATAAAATAAAATAAAATAAAATAGCCACGTAGCATACGCCTGCTGCCATGGAGAGAGACGGTATCAGCTCCAGCATCAGCTCCCCTTGACAGCCAGGGCAGAGGTTAATTATGCATTCTGTATATGGTTTTAATCACTTTAATCAGATCACCGCTCTGCTCTAACTTTGTAAAAGCCAGAGAAGCACTTCAGGCCTGGCAATGTTTGTTTTAAAGCGAGGGAGGGCGAGGGAGGAGAGGAAACACGGCGCATTAACCACAGATTTAAAAAAAAAAAAAAAAAAAAAGGCACAAAAGCTATCGACCAAACACGGAGACTGAGCCTGACCGTTTGTGTGAGCTGGGGCAGGATGGCACCGAGGGGTCACACAGAGGACACGGGGTCCCTTCCCGCTTTGGATTTGGACCCCGAGAGCTCCTCGAGCCTCCGGAACCAAAGCGCGTTCCCAACGCGCGCTCCTCGCGCTCCTCTCCACCCGCATCTCCGCTCTCAGAGCCTCCCACCCCAGCAGAGGCAAAGACAAACAAGTGGAATAATTGCAGAGCGACAGGAAAAGCCACGTTAAAAGAGACGGGACTAACTGGTTGGGAATCACAGGAGTCAGAGCTCCCGTCTCCGACGTGGGAACAAAGGATTGCTCCTTTCGAAACTTCGGCTGGGGTTTATTATCAGCTCTATTCAGTGTTTTGTGCTTACATCTCACACAGACAAATCTCTCATTTATGGACATTTGATTTGAAAAGAAAGAGTTGAATAGGCCTTTTTTTTTTTTTTTTTCTTTAATTAAGGAATATTGGCCCTCAGGAGGAAGGGAGGAAGTGCCATTTGTGGAATGAAGTGGGAGAGAAAAGTCTGCCTTTGTTCCCTTTGGAGCACACAGAGACATTGTTATATTCTATTTAAATTATTTTCAAACTAGGTGGCATGAGGAGAGCGTTCAGGCTTCTCACCAGCAGCCAATATTTATTACAACATAAAAAATGTCAAACATGGATGGGTTCTGACTCTGAACAAAGTGATCCCTGAGCCAAACTGATCCTCATTACAAGGCTCGCTCACACCGCCAGACATCACTTTAATACAAGGCCACATTTTCCCTGCCAGATACAGTCTTCAGGTTACTTTACTTTCATATCAGAAAGCAGAGACCCAAGAAGATCATTCAGCCCCAAATAAGCTCCTTTCTTGCACAAACATCCAAAATATTGGACAATTCTTGTAGATTCTTCTACAGTGTTTTATCAAGCAAGGAGAACCCTTAAAATAAATTTATTTCCTTTCATAGCAGCCCGTCAATAATTCTCTCTATAATGCTTTGGATGTACCTGGCTATACACAGGGGACTTAAAAAGTGTGTGAAGATAATTTATTAATTTTATTTTTAAATCCAGCCATCTGGAGCTATAAACACATTTAGTGAATTACATAATAAGACCAATATCTAACCAAATCCTCCCATGCCTGCCTAGAGAACTTCATCATCCAATAAACCAACTCATCCTTAATCCTAAAGCTGTCATGTTCTGTTGGTTCCAGCTTTTTCCCAGGTGCATGAAAAAGCCCACATCTGAATTGCTTTTATTTCTGCTTTTTCTTCATAATCAGGGACCTATATATTTTACCTTGAAAAATACCTGGTATAGTCCAATCAAACAAACAAACAAACAAAAAACAACAAAAAACAAAATCATATTTTGGAGGTCAGGAAACAAGCAGGAAGAAGGAGATACTTTCAGAGATACTTTCCTATGCCTGTTTCTAAAGGCAGTTTCAGATCTCTGACCTCACACATTCCCAGAAAACCCCTCGCTCTGTGTTTCTGCATCTTCCTATGGGTGGGTGGAGAGTGAGGTTTCTCTGACAATTACTGAGCATCCAGGTGCCCAAGGTGTCACGAGACAGATCCTGTCTTACCATTCTCTGACCAAGTACAAACATGAATGCCAAGAAGAGGAGACAGCATTGTAACAACACCTGTTTTTCTATGAAATAACATATCAGAGTTTTGAGGCAAGAACCTCTGGCTCATTTTAGGGTAGAGCTCTTCACCTGTATAGTTCTGAAGGAAAAAACCTGAACCAAGTGGAAGTATAAGATTTCAAAATTATTTTTTGACTTAAAATTATTAGCTGAGCAAAGAAAATATTTTACTTTACAAAGAAAGGTGTACAGTGAGAGCACTGGTCTCCAGTTTATCTCCAGAATCCGGTGGAACTGATAAAGATAACAGGATAATTTCAGGGTTCTTTCAAAACCTGAGTTAATAAGGACAGGGTCACTTCCAAATGTCACCATCTCTTCATGCAACAAGCACTACTGCAGTTCTAAGATAAAAACAACCCCAGCTCAAAGGTCTTGCGAGTTGATATTATCACTATCAGAAAAATCACTTTAGAGCTAAGCAAGTAATGAAACACCTTTCAAAAGCAACTTAAGAAGAGGGGAGGCAATAGCAAGGAAAACAACCTTGTTCTCAGGAAAGAGGCTGTTTTCAATAAATAAAAGGCAGAACAAACCCTATTGCACAGAGAATGACCTTTAAGTGAGTCTAACCTTAGTTCAGTGTAAAGGAAATTAAAGTCTGTGGGACTGATGCAGGCATAGTCAAGAGCATCTTGTGCTGGCAGCAAGAATTCCCATTGCTGCTTTTCTTGTGACCTTTTCCATCTAGAAGGAGAAGAAAGGAAAGAGAAGGGAGGCCATCTGGATTTCCTGTAGGTAAGATGTCTGTTAACATACATCATGACCCAGCTGGTAAATAAAGAAACCTTGTGACAGCCCTGGTAAGCAAAAACTTTTCCTGCTGATAGGATTTCACCAGGTGAGGTAGCAGCTCTGCATATAGTCCCCATTCTCAATAATCCACTCATTGTCTCCACAGCAAATCAGATTTACTATTTATTTGCCCTCAGAGGAGCAGACTGACTGCAGACTGTCCTTTTCCCCAAGCCATTAGAAAAGTGGCCTTTCTAAGCCTGTTTCTCTAAGAAACTTTCATCTCTTTGTATGATATCTGTCCAAAATGCTGCCTGTCCATCAGCACAGAGAGGAAGGTGGCTCTGGCAGAAGATTCTGCTTCCCACCAGGTCACTGCTTATTGCAATTCACTCTTTTCCTTGAACTGTGTGCTCCAGGCACGTCTTGATCTCACGCAGATGCCTTCTCCTTCCACAACTGAGTCTGCGTGAAACACCACTAACCTGCTCAACGAGATCCTTTCCATTAATCATTTCAGAATCCTGTGAGAAATGAGAGTTTTGAAGAGGAATTTCTAGAATGCTTTCAAGACAATTGTGATCAGCAAGAATTCCAGGTCAACAACCCAAAGAAATACACAATGGACACATCCCTGGGGGAACTGATTTTTAAAAAATGAGATTCCTCAATCCCTGTATTTCCTGTGTTAACCTGTGTGGAAGCCTGCTAGAATAACATGAACTCCCTTCCCTCAAGAACAATTCCAGTGCAACACATTTATCCAGATGGTGCAACACCTAACAGGGATTTTGGATGACACTAAAATAAGGATGTTACTACAACAACCACAGCACCCCTGACTCTCTTCTCATGATAAATCCACAGTACCTTCATAATTGTTCCCAATACTGTTGACAAACTCATGGCAACACCAATGCTGCTCAAGTGGTCTGAGACCAAAGCACATCTGCACTGGGGACACAGCCTGGAACTCGCTCAGTCCTTCAAATACATCCTGAAATCTCTGCCCAGTTAAGACCTCAGGGTTCACAGAAAGTGGACAAGTTGTCAGGAGCACTTAAAGCCTCAGGTGAGTTTGAAATAATTTAATTTAAACTATTTCGTACATTCGTTCTCTGGTTTATTGTTCTCTCCAGTCTCCTAATCACAGCAGTCTCCTTTGTGGATGTGTTTATGTCAGCCTAGAGACCTCTCCAAGGCTTTTTCAGTACTCTCTGCAGCATTCCACCAACGCAACAAATTCCCAGTTTTAAACAAGTGCTCTTTTAGATTTCACAAAGCTGTGCAAGGAAACCCAGCACTGATGATTATCTGTCCTGCCACACTCCGTGAGCTTAAGTGGCGAGAGGAGAGCAAGTTGTTGTTTCTTCAACCTGCAGAAATAGCCGACTCTTCAGAATATCACACTCCTCAGAAAGTCATTTCCCCCCTTCCTGCCCTTCACACACATTCAGGGCAGCCTGAATGTCCCCAGAGAGACTCTTCCTTGCAAAAACTGTCTCATTCCAGATTAGGTAACAAAGACAAATAATGTAAATAACAGTTATTTCTTGTCTCTGAAGAGGAAGGTGGTGTTCATGAAGGTCCCTCCCAGAAGCACCACAACCCATCAAGCCCAGGTAGTGCACAGCACTGAATGAAGGAAGAGAGGATTAACACCAAGGGGCCTCAGTGTTCATCATCTGTTTCTCTCAAACACACCTATCATTATGGATTTTTCTTAATTTAAAAATGAAACACCATTAGACAACACCAGTAACAATTACATTTATGATAATGCTCCAACCCATTTTATGGCTCTGAAAGTCAAATATATTTTTTAAATCTGCATAAATTACAATACTATTAAAGTCTAATTTATGTGATACTGTGTAAATGAGAGACTGGTTGGGCCTTTATATGTGTGTTCTAACAGCCAGGATGTAATTTTTATGTGTACAGTGACTGTACTTGCAGTTTATTTCACAACAACGTGAAGTTTCAAATCATACTAAACCATTATTTGAACATCATCAACATTATAAAATCAGCCTTCAGTGAAGTAAATGTGGATGAAGCTCAACAAGACCCAGCAATGGGCACCTGCAGCTGAGAAAGACAACTTTAACCTGGGCTGCACCCTGGCAGTGTGGGCAACATGATGAGGGAGGGGATTCTCCCCTTGGGACAGGGGTGTGGAGTGACAGGATAAGGGGGAATAGCTTTAGGTTGATGGAGGGTAAATTTACAGTTATATATTGGGAAGGAATTTTGCCTTGTGAGGGTGGGCAGGCCCTGGCACAGGTTGCCCAGAGAAGCTTTGGCTGCCCCATCCCTGGGAGTGTCCAAGGCCAGGTTGGACGGGGCTTGGAGCAACCTGGGCCAGTGGAAGGTGTCCTTGCCCGGGGCAGGGGGTTGGAATGAGATGAACTTTTAAGGTCCCTTCCAAGCCAAACCATTCTGTGGTTCTATGCTGAGGCAGTTTTATCTCTTGCTGCTTAAGTAAACTTCATTTTTCTTAAGACAACAGTTTTAATCTCATTCAACCGAAAATTCTGTTCAACAGTATTTAATAAACCCAGAACTACCAAGAGACACATATACTACACAGAAATGATACCATTTATAGGAGCAAGTTATATGGTACATTTTTCAAAGTCAGTGATTGATGACAGGCTTGTTTACTGCTCATTAATAAAAAATAAAGGCATCACTCCTGCTGGATACTACTAAGGCTTCTTGTTTACTTTTCTTTCCAATTACTGTAATTGACCTATAACTCACTGGAGTTCTGGACATTTATTCAGAACTCTGCACAGAATTGTAGCAACAATCCTTCAGCGTGGCAGCTAAATATGCCAGGATTAACATTCTGCTAAATATTCAAAGAGAAATTACATTGGTGTTGTAAGCTGGGGGTTTATGAGAGGTTTTATGCAATTTGTGGATTCTGATCAGATCTGGGATGATAAAAAGGGCAAGCAAAGGTCTACCACAAATCTGTATTTATCTCTCTGCTAAGCTGAAAATAAAAATCCCACCAAATCTAAAAGTCTGGTTTGAGAAAGAATTATGTAATAGTTTGCTATGTTTCTACAGGCTCTCCTCATTTGATGTTAAACACCAGTAACTTAAAGTAGCTCCACTTGGTAGAAAGAAGACACAACCACAGTTTGATCATGCAGGGATGGAAGAGCAAAGCTTGTCTTCAGATGGGAACTTAAACATCAAATCCTGACTTCTAGAAAGAGTTTTTTGTGATCACTACATACAGTCACCTGAGACGGGCTTGGACAAGTGAATGTAGATGAGACTCTGCCTTGAAAATCCAAACTAACTTTAAGCACAGGGAGGAAAAAGACTGTACCAGAACTTGCATGCAGCACTACCCAGCTTTTGGGTAACAGCCTCCAAAGCTTGACAGACAGTACTTGTCTGACAGTTGTGGATAACAAACTTCTCCCCAAACTGGCCTAGCAGACATCTCCACTGCACCCTGCAAACCCCTGGCAATTTAGTAGCTGCCTCAAATTGTTTTTCAAAGCAGATTTCTCTTTTTGCATAGCGATGGAATAAACACAAACTCTTCTAATTCAGTAATCAGGACAGATAATTACATCCTCTTAATTGTTTTCTTTTTCCAGCTTAGGTTCGTGTTGATGGGAGATGGTAAAATTAGTCCACGAGCCATCTGAAGTTTGCTGCTTGCTGATTAAAGCCTTAATTGATTCAGAATGTTTTACAAATCAATCTCTGAATTACTTCAGGATCATGGTGGCATATTGTAAAAAGGAATTCTCCCCCCCCCCCCGCCTTGTGAATGAGAATCACATTCCCATAAATCCTTAACTGCATAAACAACTTGGTTATTTTGTTTCAAAATTCACAGTTTGAGAAAATCAAAGAAAAATGGCAAAATGAGAATTACTTGCAATATAACCTGCTGTGACTTAGAGAGGGTTCTTATTCCTTCTTAAGCTTACTTTGCAATTTTGGAATGGATTGCATATGATACATTCTTAAGGGGGGAAAAAAGAAAAATATAGAACTGTTAGAACTGTCCCCATCTTCTGCAAAGCTCATAAAACTGTGATCTACAGCCCAGTGGAAGCAATGCTTTCCAAGCCAGATATGTTTTTTCTGATTCAGTGCACTCCTTCTCTCAATCAGGATCCACACTTCTCACTGAGATTTTATATTACCTATCATACAGTTCTGGTGAGCTCTGCACATTTCCAGAGACTGCTACCCAGGATTTCCTTCTGAAACACTGATTTTAAAGTTCCCTTGGTGATCAAGGAGGAAGAGCAGAGATATCTGAGATTGTTCTTAAGGGCTCATCAAAAGGAACAACTCTGGCTGTAAAGACAAGCCCCCTCCCTCGCCAGTGCTGAATCTGCAGAGGTCAGAGTGAGCATTAGACAATTCTGATGGCTCTCTTCATCTGGAATTGATTGCTCCATTCAGCTCACCTTTGCCTCATTCTAACCACAGGCCCACTACAGTTAAGGACACAGAGACCACTTAAAACACACCAATGTACCCTTAAAAAAGAAAAAGGGGTGGTTGTGTCATATTTCAAGAGCTGACAGGTCTCACAACGCATCCTGTTCTTTACAACACACAAACTGTCTGGAACAACTGTGTTCCCTTCCTTGTTTTTGTAATAGCTGTGTCAGACAAACATAATAGGATGCTAAAGTGAGCTGAATTGCAGAGGCTTTTGATACAGGGCAGTGTTTTCCCAGTGACCATTTCTTGTGGATTGAGAAGGGTGGGCAGCACAGATAGGATTGGTGTTTGATGTTTGCACTCATTGACAGAACTTCCTACAAATCCCACAGCCTACGCTGCAGCACGAAGGGTAAATTCACTTTGGAAAATTCTTACTAAAAGATACAACCACAAATATTACTTTGGTAAATCATACTCGCTTCTGATTAATATTTCAAAAATACCACTCTGTTAAGGATAAGGATTTATGACAAACGTCTCATCTTCAGCATTAGCACACAAAGGAGCTTTGCACTTCCCATTCCACTGGTGCGCTGTGCCATGAGGGCTGTGTAAATATGACATTAAGACATACCAAGAAGTCATCAAGGTTGTTTGTGACATTGTGAAGTGAAACTGAAATGAATCACCTGAGTCACACAAACCTGAAATGAGATAATTGACTCATTAAAACCCAGTCTTTTAAAAATTGCAATAAAATCTTGTCAGCTGACTTCATAAGCCTCTACTTGAAACACACAGATAATAGCTTTATTGCTTTAAAAGTAGCAAAACATAGTCCTGAAGGGAAGTTGCCTTTAAGAACCAGTGCGTGCAAAAGGCTGCAGGAAAACAGCTTGGTCATTATTCACAGTAAACTCGTAACTTGTAAGTTTTAAGTTTCACAACTCGGAAATATTTTGACAAAATTAAAAACACCTCCTCTTGTATGTGCAGTGGAAGAATGAACCAAGAAAAACACTATCTACCTGCATCTGCTAGCCATAAACTCGAGAGATAAACAGTGTTATTTCATCCCTCTCACAGACGCTGCAGTCTCATCCTGCCACACTAATTAGAGGTCTGTCACTTCTTCCATTACAAACACCCTTTGAAAACATTTCTAACAGCCTTGTAAAAAAAGATTTATCTGTGAATTTTAAAAATTGCACTGCCTTCTCCATCTTTAAATCATCAAAAAGCCCTCCCCAAGCAGCCCAGCTGACTGCAGCAACACCATTACGAGCTACAACAAAAATGCTCAAACCACCCCAGACTTGTTTTTTTTTTTTCCAAATGAATTCTGCATTTTACTCAAGACAGGAATTCAGCAGTCACTACCAAGTCCTGAATGATCTGCCAGATTCCTTATTTCTCCCCATTAGCCTGTGAGGTGTAAATGACCCTGTTCTTCAGTGGACACACCAGATCTGTCAGCCACCATGGGATCACTGCCTTCCCCTCCTCTCCACCTCCAAAAAAATAAAACAATTAAAAAAAAAAAAATCCTCCTCTTTTTTTAATTTCCCACAATGTTGGGTACTGGCTATTTGCACTGCTTGCCTTTCCACAGTTAAAGGAAAGTTAAATCACTTCTCCCTTAAAACATATTTGCTGCGTTAACTAGCAATGAACCAGTAAGTTGAGTATTTTTTAGAAAAGCCTTAAAAATACTGGCATGATACAGATGTTTTTGTCATGGAGGCCATAAACCAGTTCCTAACCCAATATGGTTAGAAATCAGTATTACTGTAGTGGAATGAGCAAAATTCTCTATCAAATTCACCAAGGGAATAACTCTAAGTGAAAGAGTATTAATTGAGATGAAGAATCAATAAGCAACAAATTCACTAACAGTACAACGACCACAAAATCCAGGTAAACAGAAATATTGTCTAAAGGCAAGAGAGCTTCTCAAATGATTAAACAAATGATTCCTGTTCCACCAAAGATAGTAAACAATATTTGCAAAGCACATTTCTATAAATCTTCCCACTAAATCCCATGGTGTTTTAGAGTTAAGAGCAGATCAGATGGGTCAGCATGATGTTTGAGATCAATACAATAATAAGACATTGGAGTATAAGCAACCATACAAAATTCTATTTGAAAGCATGAAATTGGTCTGAAAGTGATGAGTCTATAATCACAATATGCACAAGAAAACAACCCCTCAGGCTCCAAGTTCACAAGCTATTTAGATATATGTGAAAGCACTCAGCATTTGTATAAAAATACACCTGCAAGTAAGCAGAGCTCGAAAGAAAGATATTTATTTTTTCCACTTTGCTCTACCTTTATCTCTGTTTGCATCTGAAGTTTCCATTTTAAATCACAGGACAAAAAGAACCTTAGGATTTTTCAGTTAAAAAAAAAAAAAAAAAGAAAACAAAACACCTCCCACATAACCTTTGCTTTGTGAGATAAAGATCACCAAATGAAATTAAGTCACTCCACAGCGTTTCTTGGCCTTGTTCCAGGGCGATGTGGAAAGAAACGTTTGTCATAATCACTTACAACTGGAAAAGAACAGGAAAAGATCACTGTTAATGACTCAGCATCGCCTGGCACAGGGGACTTTGGGGACCTGTCACTGCTCAACGACAACAGCGATGGACCTGGAGTAATTTTCTGTATTAAAGAGGAGTGAGACGCACCGAATTCTCTGCACAGAGGAATCTACAGCCTAAGAAAGGGAGATATTTAGTTCCACCTCCTTTGAAACAATAGGCCCACTTGAATTATCTTGCTTCTTGGGGTCTTTCTGGTTGGTTGGTTGGTTGATTGATTGATGGGCTGAGGGGGGATCAGATGAGCATGGCACATCTGCAAGATCCTCTTCTCACGCAATTATCCTCAGCATATTCACTTTTTGGTTTCATGGGCCTTTTTAGCTCGCTTTTACTGACCTGATTTAATATTCATAATCACCTTGAAAAGGCCATCTGCAATTTTAATCACTCGCTACCAATTACTTTCTTTAATAGCTCTGACAGTATCACTCACAGATATCTGATAAGTCCACAAGGATGGCTGAAGGCAGCACAGGCTTTGCAGTTTCTTTCCCAGCATTTGCAGAAGGTACAGCCCTGCTGGCTTTTTAAGCCTTCACCAAGCCCTTACTAAGTCAGGTTTATGAGCAGATCAAAATGCAGCTACCACAGAGTGAAACAGCAAACTTCTCTTCTTATCCCTCCTTAGTGCATAACAAGCAAGCGGGGAATAAAAACAACCACCAGTCACAACTTGTCTCTCTCCTTCTTTACCCAAAACAATGTCCACTGCAGAATTTTCCCCTACAGACAACAGCAGAAGCTACTTGTCCCCAGCTTGTAAAGATATTTAACAGCAAACATAGCAGGAGAAAACCGAGCAAAAATTTTGCACAAATAGGGCCTTAGAGACCAGGATGTTTGTGTGCATTTTCCTGGCTGCTGTGCTCCATTTTTATCACAGAAAGCTTACAGTCCTTTAAAGACACACTATTTAACAATGATGTTCTCCCAGATTACGGGAGCTGTAACTTCGTTCCCACGTTCAGCAGCCAGAATGAATTTTCCATCATAAAAAAAGCAGAGTTCTGGATTATTTTTTTAAAGGGTTTTAAAGTGTAGAAAATAGTTCTGCACATGAAAAGAAATCCTTGCTTCCAGCACCTTACAGCACAGTCTGTAAGGGAAAAAAAAACCCAACCAACAACCCAGCCCTTGGATTACTGGGATGTCTCACCACTCCCCAGCTGCAAAGTACAATATGTGAAACCGAGCAGCACAAAAGCGAGGGATAACGAACATCCTGGACTGGCAATTTACAGCTCCCACGGCACAGCCAAGGGGACAGGAAATCGATGCAGCTCTTACACACACCAGGTGAGGCAACCCAGGTTATGGCCAGCCCCGAGTTTCTCTTCCTATTACAAATGGGGAAGGGAAAACCAATTATTCTACATTATTTTAAAATTCATAGCAAGGCCTTACTAAAATCTAGAAGTGGAATATTTATAGCTTTACAGGTGACCTTGAATTCTGCCTGTCCTGACTCTCCACTGCTGGGGTTGTAGCTGTAATCACTGTTCCTCCATTTCTGTCCACACACAGGCTGTTGTCTGCTCTTCTACAATTACTTGGACAAATCATGTCTATCTGGCAGAAGGATGGGACAGACATCCTAGGAGTTTCCATCCTTGTTCAATTTTACTGGTTTATTATGTATATTGAGAAGAAATTAAAAACCTCTTTTACATGAAGAGTTTAAAAATGATAACCCTCAAGCAACCATATGTTTGTGAAAGCTTGAGATGAAAACAAGCTTTTGTAAATATGCTGGCAGGGCAGTTCTGCCAAGCAGACCTTTAGCATGTGGAAGACAATCTTCAGGATATATTTAGGCTTTTGCAGTAACTAAGTGCAAAACTTATTCCACTAAACATCTGGTTTGACCATATTTATTATTCCTTATCTATATTGTCTATAAGACATTTCAGGCTTGCCTAACACGACAATTTTAAGAATTCTATCAAATAGTTCCTAAATTACTTCTGTTCTAAATTGAAAAGAGAGTCCTTCCTCTATGAATCAAAAAAAAAAAAAAAAAAAAAAAAACACTCAACATGCTGCAAATTTATCCAATTCATAAGAAATGAGATGCTCCTCATTATCTTCCTGAGGAAGTGCTTTGTAGCTTTTTATCGTCTCACTCACAGACTGGTCAAGACAACTCATGTCATCTGAGACCAGCACATGTACTATGGAATCACAGAATATCCTGAGCTGGAAGGGACTCACAAGCATCACTGAAATCCAACTCCTGGCATGGTTTTCTCTAAATGTTGGGGGTTTTCCCCTTCAAATAGCATATTTAAGCTCAAGTTCACTTCAGTGAGTTAGAGATTCTTGCTGTTTTTTAATAAAAAGCACCTTCAAAAGGGTTTAGCAACTTTAAAGAAATGAAAATTATACTTTAAATACATCCCACTGTGTAAAGATGGGAAACAAAGCAAAATACTTCAAGTCAGCTACGTGGAATACTCCAGGAGTTTGGCAGAGCAGAAGGGGATTCATAAGAAACCATGTTCAAAAGGGGTAAATTAATAAGCCAGTCTCCAGTAGCTGCTCCTCCTAAAGCTTCAGAATTATGAGTCTTACATAAACTGAAACATGAATCCCTTTACAAATGCCTACAAATCACTGCCCTTCTGCCTGCTCTGGGAGTTCTCAGAAAGTCCAATTGGATCTGGGGTGTACATGATAGAGAAATAAAGAGTTCTGGGGAAAAAAACTGTTTGCCATACTGACAAGCTCCTGGAAGCCACCAGCATTGAATATCACTGGACTTAAATCTTATGTTTTATGATTCCTATTACTGTTACCATATTAGTCATCTGCATACTCAACACTCGTTTCTGTAACATTATCAGTACATATTAAAAAGCTTTTCAAAGACCCCACAGTACTACTTAACTTTACAGGTATGGACAGGAACTGCTCCTCTCATGCCAACAATTAGAACCAATCATGAGCACAAAGTAATTACACCAGAGCGAGAAAATTCACTTCTCACTGCTCTGAAATGGAAAAGGGAAACTAAATAGAAATATGTTCATGGTGGAATGTGGTTAAATTGGAACTGGACTATACTATCGATTTTACCGTTTTAGCCCATGAAAGATGATTCAATCTTGAGTAACCAACAACATCTTTTTATGTCTGATCAAAACAATGTTTATTCCAACAGCTCCCTTTCATCTTATTCCACCCTGGAGTATTAGTACAAGATTGACTGAAGAAAAGCACTGATCAAAAACTAGATTTTCTTTGTAAATTCTGCAGTATTATTTAAAAACATTGTAGGTGGACCAGTGAGATTGAAAGAGTGTGTCTGTTGAACCAGCAATACTTTTCTGTTCAGAGAAGTTTTCTGGCATTTCTCTTATGCTGGTCCTCCAACAAATCATCACAGTTTGTTCAAGATGGCATTTTCCTGGCTGGCATGTATAATTGATGTGTGTCACATTTTATAAAATGATTGCAAGGTAAATTCAATTTTCTCTTTTCCTTGTTTGTGTCCTCTAAGAATCCCTTATCCCCACATATCAATTACAGAGCAGTGGCAGAGATAGGATACAAATCACTCCGATGAATGTAATAGCAAAAGTGATTAGGGATAGGGAGAGATTAATTGCAAGTGTCAGATATAAATAAAGGGTTTAGGAGACAACCCGGGATTTGGAGCGTGTGTGTGTGTGTGTGTGTGTGTGTGTGTGTGTGTGCATTCCAGATCTTCCAGACAAAACCCCAAACCTCATGCCCAGACAAGTGCAACAAGAAGCCACGTTAAAATAACACGTTTGATTATAGAAACTTCAGCATTTGCCACTTTGTCAGAGCAAAATGCATAATGGATGTGCATATGCTGAAGGCACAGACACTCCATTCGGGTGCAATTCCACAGCTTCACCAGCCACTGAGGAGTCCCCACAACAACAGGGTTGTATTGTTGCATTTAGGAGAAAAGGAAATAACTATTCTTCCCATAAAGCATGCATTTAAAGCTTCATTACATTTGTTGATGCAATATGATGAAAATTAAGTGCCAGATATTTAAATACGTTTTACGCTGATTTTGGCTGTTTAAGTTCCCTTCAATACTCAGGCTGAAATAATCTTAGAGACAGTTCATTTTAACATCTTTTCATTGCAAAAACTACCAGCACAGGAGACAGTGGCTGCCTGGGACAGGGGCTGCAGCAGAGGCACCCTGTGTGGAAACAAGAATTATCAAAAATAGTGCAGAGGAAAAGGAAATTGGAGACCAACTAATATTTCTGTTATTTATCTGAAGAAACCCAATGAAAAGCTCGAGCTGCCACAGAGATTTTTTGGCTCACCTTTATTATTCCTGAACTTTAGCAATCTATCATTTTAACCACAGGTTTCCCTCTATGTCACTACAGTCAAAAGTGAGGAAAGTTTTCCTTTAAGGAGAAGAAAAGTAGAGAATTATGGAAGAGATCTGGCTGATGCTTTAAAAAAACCCCAACAATGAAATCTGGAGTCCAAGAATGCTGATAAATCCTGAACATCATCTGCTATTTCTTTGTAATGCATATAAAATCAGTCTATACTGCAGTACAGTGTCACTTTTGCAGTAGATAATAGAGTAACCATAGAGAATATCAGCCTCCACTGAAATTTCCAGCTCTGGATGAAGCTTAAACTAACATTTGTTCCAATATATCAAATCCAAATCTTTAACACTAACTCAATTTAGTCCTTTTTCTTATAGTTATTATTGTTACTAAAATGCATTTGACTTAAATACATACATCCATCTCGAGTGGATGGTTAATCTGCACTCTATTCTCAAAATAATAAGAAAAAAAAGATCCCCATTTTAAAGTGTGTGTCCTTTAGAATTAGAGCAGATTGGAGCTACAATTGAAGAAGCCTTTAGACACTGTTTTACCAGAGTATTAAAGATGGCATTTACACAGAACGTGTCCTTAAGGTTCAGTTTTGAACCCCAAAGACTTCTACAGTCCCCCTTCAAATTAACATTTGGGATGACAGAGCAATGTGAAGTGTCAGTCAAAGCAGAAGGCACACATTTACTCATGTAACCACACTATGATATCCTTCCTGGAAATCCTGCCTGACAAAGAGCAAAGCAAAACCTTTGAGGAAACGGGAAACAAATGAGATCATTTCAAAGAGAGACTTAAAAACCAGTGCCCAGAGGGCTGAGCTGTGCTATGTTGGACTTCCCCAGTATTTGGTCACAACCTCAGGCAATCAGGTACAATCACGGCACAGAAATGCAATTTCATCTCATCCCAGATTCCTTCTCCTTCCCCCAGCAAAATAAAACCAAAAAGTGGGGGGAAAAAAAGGCATCATCGAAGCACTAATTTCACCTCAACAGCATTGACCTGCAGAGGCTGAGAGAAGTAAATTCTCTTGGCATGAACTAAAACCAGTTTGACAACTCTATAGAGCTTGTGTGCCTCTGACGTCAGAATGGAAATATCTGTTCCCTGGGGGTGCCAGCCCATTCCTTTTTTCCTTTTTCCTGCCTACACCTGAAAGCTGGAACTAGCTATGAAAAATTCATGCAGCAGAACGCTTCAAACATATCCATGAAGGATCCTCAACATCTGCTGACTTGAACAAACCCTGACGGTTAATATGAAGAATTATGTTAGTGAAATGCTCTCTTCCAGAGAGGAAAATGTCTGCCCAGGATCTTCTGAAAACTTCTCTTCTTAGCAAACCTGACAGAAGGATGTCGAGAGGGACATCCTACCAAGTACACCGACAGGTAACGTGGCACCTTCACCCCGTCCCTTTCCCAACAACATAAAGAAGATTTAATTCTTACAGACACTAAAAGTGACCTAAACAATCTTGTGCAATCATGAGAACATTTCTTTATAACAGAAAACAAGCCAAAGAAGAACTCTGGGGCAAATTCAGTCCCTGCAAGCCTGAAATGGGACTTTTCCTGTCTGGAAAATTTATGTTTCAGTACATTAAACTGAAGAACAAAATAGGCACCAACCAGAGACAAATGGGGTCTATTTAGCCTCATGTCAATGTCTGCCATAACAAAATAAAATTCTTCTGGTTGCAAGTGGAAGTTGGGCAGAACAACATGACACCCTCATACTTTAAATTAATTGCAATACAACCAAGCCAGGAGCTTAATTTTCTGTCCCCAACTTTTTTTTTTTTTTTTTTTTTAAATGTGGGTTGTTTGTTGTTTTTTTGTTTTTTTTTTCTTTGAGCATTGCCAGTGCCCAAGGGAAAAATTTATCTTCGTTAAATGATAATTGGCTTTATTATCTTTGACTCTTCAGAAATGCTGGCTGGCAAGGTTTTTAAAATTTTCATCAATCTTGTTTTCCGTTTTCACAACGCCTGCATCAGAAAATGACATCAGGCTGCAGAACACTCTGTATCTCCCAGTGTTACCAATAGGTCTGGAGACTATCTAATTTACTAATAAATCTATCGAGGCGACATGCATCTCAATATTTCACAGCTTAACAAGAAGGTCCAGGAGCAAGGCCCTGAATTGCAGTTCCAGACGATTAGCGCCACGAAACCAATTGAGGCAGGAGCATCTAAGCTGTCAAAACAGCTTACACACACCCACCTTTTGCAAACCTGCCATTTAAATCATTTCCTGAGGCCCACTTGCCCCGATTTTTCACAGAATACCTCCGAAATAGCCACGCAGAACTGTTAAAAAGTTTCTGGGCCTGGGCTGGCGGTGCTCACAGCGCTGAAGTTAATAATAGAACCATCTCAGCAGGGCTTTGCAAACTTCTCCTCCAGTGGCACCAGAGCCCGGCCGTGGTGTCACATCATAAAGCAACAAGGACACGCATTGCGTACACGGCAGTAAATACCTCAGCCAGCTCCTCGCGGCAATAAAAAGCTCCCTATGAATCTTTCATTATTTTCCCCCTTCCTAATAAACCTACTTAAAACTCTTGACTTACACACACCAGAAATCCTTGTGGCTTCGTTAAGAAGCTCTTGACGCCCCTGCTCCCCCTTTCTTCCCCTCCAAAAAAAACGTTCACGTTGAAGTGGCGCAGCCTACAACAAAGTACCATGTATCATTTTTTTCCCCTGTTCTCTTTGAGTATTTCTGGGGAAAGTTTTGGTTGATGGGGTTTTTTTAATCCTTCTTTTTGGGGGATTTGAGGGTTTTTTTGTTTGGTTGGGTTGTTTTGTTTGTTTGTTTTTAAGATCCGTACTACAAACCCAAGTGCAGCAGAAGCACCTGAAGGCTTCCTTTGGAAGCTCTTTCCCAGCTTTCCAGTGTTAAGTTGGTAATCAGGGGCGATGGGTGGGTGTAAGACTTCATGGTGTTGGGACTCTGAGTTCTGGGTTTCACAGAATACTCTGACTTGGAAGGGACTCACAAGGATCATCAAGTCCAACTCTTAAGTAGAAGGCCCATACTGGGATCAAAACCACAACCTTGTTATTAGCACTAACCAACTGAGCTAATCTCAGGTTAGATTGACGAGAAACAAAATGGCTTTACCATTAATACTTGGAGCCCTGCTACAGAATTCCTTATGATTGGGGCTTTTAGATTGTTTTTGTTCAACATCCTCTAATCTTTTTATTCCACGTGTATCAAACATAATTACTAATTGAAGGATAGTTCAGTGTATTTCCCAGATGTTGCTCAAGCTCCATTTACCTTCAGCCACAATTCAACACTGACTTTAACCTGCAAAATGAGGCCCCTGTAACTCATCTCCTGCTTAGCTCAGAGCCAGACCTTTCTCCTGCTGTCAGTCTTGTATTTTGGAGCAGAACAGGACAGCTTACAGCTTTCTCAGCTGGTAGAATGATTCTGCAAATGTGCTTTTCTTACAGGCTGGAGCAAATCTGACACCAGTCTCCTTCAAGGAATAACGAGCTATGCATATCTAACGCTGCTCTCAGTGAATGACTGCCCTGGGAATTATCCACAGGTTTTTTTCCTTCTGCCCTCAATAACAGTGGAAATGTGCAGCTGAGTCACGGAGCAAGGTTGAACTCAATAATTAATATTTAATCTACTCGTACAGAGATTGGATATTCCACTTCACTTGTGGCTCATTTCATTTTGGTTAAACTGGTTTTAAATTTTAGATGCTCGTCCTAATGGAAAATTACAAGTGTCATCGCTCCTAACGTCCAATAGGATTCAGACAGTGACAATTCAACGTGGTATCTTCCTCACCTGGATGTACCTTTAACAATCTGTTTCCAACCTCTTCCTTGAATTCTTTACTACTCTTCCAAAAATACATCATTTTTCTGCAACCATTCTCTGCACGTTGCTTCAGGGCTATATTTTGGCCTGATTATTTTCTGTTACTGGACCAAGAAGGTTTACTCACTTCCACGTAATGTATCACACGTTTCTTCCCCAGATCAAAGTTTAAAATGACCAGTTTAATCTCATTTTCTTTAGACTCTAATGCCTTACAGCCAATGCCTTCCTTCAACACACAGGGAGTGTTAATAATCCTGAATATCAAGGTGTCAATTTAAAAACCTCATTGGCTGCTATTAATTTTAAAACCAAATTCATTTCTGGCTTTCCATCTTGTCTCATGCTTCTTTTTCTTTTATCCATTTTATCTTTCCTATTTTCCCCATTCCAGACAGACTTTGCAGTCACGGTATCAAGTCTGTAAGCGTTTTGGAGTGTTTTCTTTCCCATATGCCTGTACTATGCTTTGCATAGCACTTGTTATGCATGCATGATCACAGACTATTTCTAGCATTAATTAAGATATGAAATTATAGTGGGAAGTATGTTATTGGTCACATAATACAAACAATACAAATTTGCTTTAAAAATGAAATTACTAAAGTGTTAGCAAACCTCTTCATACTGTCAGAAATAATAATGTTTACAATCTACATGCCACAGTAGAGCCAGAATTCACAAGTGGATTTGGAATATTATTTCCACTTCAGAAAGATACACATAAAACCCCTGAGCAGTTCATTTAGTTGAGATACTTATCCAGAAGAAAACAACAAAGGTTTGTCTCTCTTGCCTGTCAAACCATCCAGCTGCTGCCCCCACTTATCCCAGCCCCACTGCCTGGGTAAGAACGGCTTTCCTTGAAATCCTGTTAGTAATTTCAGCTTCTTAGAAATTAAATGTTTCACAGGACCATCATGGTTTAGATGAACTTCTGATAAACACAAACCAAGTTCCAAAGCCACTTTGCCAGATTTTCCTGCCCAGAACTCCAGACTCCCACGTTTTGCTCTTGTAAGAAAACGAGCCAACAGGGATTGTCCCAAATCTAATGGCACCCAAGATGAAGAGATGGCTGGCACCTCATCGTGCCAAGTGATCTAGAGCTGACTCTTGCATCTTCTCAAAGCCCAAACCACGAGAGCAGCCTGTCAGTGAAGCTGCCACTGTCATCAGCAGTGTACCCCCAGCAGCTCTTCCTTGTTCAATCAGAACTATAAACCTCCCTGTCCCCACAGCAGAATAACACACTCCCTATCTCCCTGCTACATTAAAAATACCTTTATCAAATGGTTCAGAAAAGGAGTCAAACCATTCTACACATTTAGAATATTAATTTTTCATGCAAACACGTTTACTAAATGTTCTACAATAGTTTACAAGTGTACACTTCTGCTGAATGTGCACATCAGCATATTTAGTGTGCAGTCATCTCTCTGACCCCAGTGCTCTGCTGCTTTTCCCTCCACTTTGCTGCAAAAGCCACTCCTGGAATTCCTCTGTAATGGTGGTGTTAATACAATTTGTGTAATGTAAAATAATAAGTAATAACAATGAAATGCATGTTCCCTGGGACTCTGTGATAACTCCAGGTAAAAACAATGCCACAGACTGGGAATAGATTCATAAATAAATTTGCACTCAGAAGAGTGACTTGTTTACTTACTCGCAATGGAAAACAACACGTTATAAACCCCTGCATTAAAAAGAAATTATAATCACACCTTCACAATAAATAGTGAGGAATATCACCGGGTACCTGCCTGGCACAAAATCAACTGCCAGACAAAAGGCTTTGAGGGTGATTTGTCGAGGGCATCTACTCTCTTAGGTCCCTCCTACTACACAAGGAGTTTAGTGTGCTCCAAACCAAGCAGGAAAAGCTGACCTCC
Organism: Empidonax traillii; assembly: GCF_003031625.1. Classification (NCBI taxonomy): domain Eukaryota; kingdom Metazoa; phylum Chordata; class Aves; order Passeriformes; family Tyrannidae; genus Empidonax; species Empidonax traillii. The sequence continues at coordinate 516,030 of NW_020955456.1, read as the reverse complement.
TTTAAAAGGTCCCATCCTTTGTCAGCAAGGCTCTTTTTATTGGGGCAGCCTTTGTGAATCCTGTCTGCAGCCTCAGTGTGAGAGCACATTATCCACAATTTGGGTACTCACTTGCTACGTTGAGATGAATAAAGGGACTTGTCTTGTTCTCCCCGTTCTTTTCATTGACTGCCTGGACATAGTAACCTCCTGCGTCGGTCGCTGATGTTCCAAGGATCACCAGCTGATTCTCCAGGGTGATGGCTCTGTTTAGGACAGAGAAAGATCACATTAATAACAGAAGGATGTTATCCACCAGACAGAAAGCATACAACACTTCTGACTCGACAGGCTGACATGATGTTCACTGGTCACCTAAACAAAGACGATGCAGAATCCAAACAAGCCCGATTTCAAACTTATTTACAGGAAATAAAGATCTTTGATGCCTCTAGGCCTTTTCTCTGTTTAGATCACGTAATATGTTTATGGTGACACGCAGAAAGCTACAACATATGAAACTAGGACAGTCTAAAAGGCAATAAGAAGTTACACAAGAGACAACAAATGATACCAGAGACCAACAGCCTCCAAACTGCCCCATTGTGGGCTGATGGCAGTCCTGGCCAGCATCAGTTGCTGCAGTTTTATTGAAAATCTCAACTAGTGAAAGGCAGAGTATTAAAGAGAGACACTCAAGGAATAACACACAGTTCATCAAAAAAGGGAAGTAAAAAAAATCAAAGGTAGCAGAACCTCCAGAGGTAAACTTTCTGTATTTATGGCATCACTGATTATCCCAACATCACAGCCAAGAACATCGGCGAGTTAGAGCCTAATGGCCACAACAGAGATGATCTGTGTGTAGACAGGGAGGGAAGGAGGAATTTTAATTCAGCCTAAAGCAGTTAGGAAAGCACAGCCCTGTAGTTAACTGGTGAGAGCTGGAGGGAGACAATAAAGGTCACTTTATAACACAAGTATATTCTTAGGGCTACTACATAACAAATGTCTCTAAACTCCCTCACAGGTAGATTTACCCACCTCACTACTTTGTATTTCACATGTATTAGATGCTCTTTTCTTGTCTATAAAAGATAAAGGATTAACCTAGAGACAACATTTAAAAATTTAAGGGCTTTGCAGAACAGGACACAGGAAACTCAAAACCTAGGTGAGATAAAAGAAAATGTAAAGTTCCAGGGAAAAGCCTGTGGAGCAAAGATTCGACATTATTGCAGCCTGGGACAGGCACAGCTTGGAAATCTGAGTGCAAGACTTGGAGGAAGGAACTCCCACCTTCACCTGTAATACTTGATGAGAAGCCACAGCGAGTTCAGCTGTGCCATTACTCGTATCATTGAGCATGAGGTTGAAACAACATATAAAATTATTATACTGGAAATTCACACATCAGCAGGCCTCAAAAACAGTCAGTGCTAAATCAAAGTATTTGTACACTAATCAGTCAGTAATAAACACCCCTGATTTTCATCCTCCTGTTCTGGCATGGGGTGGTTACCCTTAATAATAAACAAGTATTTTGCTTTGAAAAAGCATCTAAAGCAACAGTGGAAATCACAAGTTCCTAGTGCAGCATACTAGTTTTTATATGTAGGAGAGGCATAAAAAATTACAGTGAGAACACAGCTGTGTTCAAAGCTGTGCATTTTATTCATAACACTTTGTTTTTCTGATGCGAACCCAAAGAACCCTGAACTTCTGGAAAGCTATCGTGGAATCACAGAACCACTAAGGTTGGAAAAGATCTTTAAGATCATTAAGCCCAACCTTTTCCCTCAGCACTGCCAAGGCCACCACTGAACCCTGCCCCCAAGTGCCACATCTACAAGGGCTTTTAAATCCCTCCAGAGATGGTGACTCCACCACTGCCCTGGGCAGCTGCACCAGGGCTGGACAACCCTTTCACTGAGGAATTTTTTCCCAATATCCCATCTAAACCTTCCCTGGTGAAACTCAAGGTCTTTTCCTCTTCTCCTGTTGTTATTTAGAAAGGCTTGGCCCCCTCTGGCTCCCCCCTCCTGTCAGGGAGTTGCAGAGAGAGCAAGAAGGTCCCCCCTGAGCCTCCTTTTCTCCAGGCTGAGCCCCCCCAGCAGCTCCTCAGCACTTGTGCTCCAGAGCCCAACACATAAAAAATAAAGCTCTCAAATCAGTCACTACACACCATCTAAAGATCCTGTTTACAGTATCTTTATTGTCAGGTTTCATTATAAAACCTGCTAAAAAATAAATAAATCACAGTATGTTCTTTTATTTTATTCAATTAGTTATTTTATTCAACTAGTTTAATTGATTTAGAAAATTAATCAAAGAAACTGCGATAGATTTACAGAGTGAGGATATAAAATACAATTAATATGACACCTGATAGAACAAATAAAGATAAAATTCCAACACAGTACTAATAATTGAATATTAAAAGACAATTACATTTACATTTATTTTTACTCTAATTCTAAAGAGTAAAGAAAGCAGCATTAGAAAGATTCTTGGAAAACACTGAAATATATTTCAGACTGTTTTGATGCCTGTTACAAGTGCACCCAAAGTTTTAAAGGTGATCCTTGGATACTGCTGAGATGGATGCTGTTACCATCTGCACTGAATTGACTGGAAATTTTGACACTTAAACCATTAAACTCGTTGTATAATAATCAAGGAAAAAGAAAATGCAAATGTATTTATTAAGAAAATTGCTGAAAATGAAGTGGGCCTTTTTCATTAAAATTTACTTACATTTCACTCACAAATGTTACATCTTGCTCGCACTCCAATAAAAATCTGTGTATTATAAAGATTAATGAACACGAGTATCCTTGAACCAAAAAAAATCACTGCAGAAGGGCTAAACATTATAAATTACTTGTTCAAAACACTGCAAAAAGTTTGATATTAATTTGTATAGAAAAAAGAGTTAGAAGATAACGCAACTACTGAAGACAACTCTTAGGGTTCATCAATTACGTAGTCAAAGTTAAATTAAAAACCCAAAAATGAGTTATTGATATCTTAATAGTTCTGTGAAAAATGGAATGTTTCCATTTCATTAACTAAAGACAGGTATGGAGCCAGCCAGGGGCCCTCACAGGCTGTGGAGTCTGCGAGTTTTATTTAGATCACGCATGAGCCTCGTGCATCAGGAAAATCAATTAGTCACATTTTAAGGACTCATTAATTCCAATGTTTCCAAATCATCTGAAGCTTCCTGCCCCGGCCCTTTCCAGGGTTGCAGCAACTTTCTGTGCAACAGCTGCACAGAGCATCCAAAAATTGGCTTAGCGTGTTCTCCCGGGTTTATTGTTTGTTTTCATTGTCTGATATAACTTCTAAATTCTGACAGCACCACTCTAATGTTCCAAGGAAAATCTGATTCCTGGCTGCTCAGTTCACCAGCATATTTGAGGAAGATGACTGCGGCAGATAGAGCAGACCTGTCAGTAATTCATACCCGGCACGGAATTCATGAAAAATATAAATATTGCTTTTTTTTTAAAGCAGTATCGAACTTAACTCAATCTAACACTTTCAAGACAGGAGCAAACCAGCAAGCAAAGTAAGCAGACTGATCCTCGGGGATTTCTTAAGCGTAGGAAAGGAGCATTTGAAATCGCACGTTTTAATGGAAGAATTTTTAAGGTTTCTCTGGAGCTCAGCAAAAGCCCGTGGGGAGCAGCAGCCAGTGCACCACCAGCACAGACACAGCTGAGGGTGGGAGGGGGTTGTAAGAGCAGGTCAAGTGTTATCATGTCCCAACGCACAGGGGTTTGGAACTGGATGATCTTTAAGGTGCCTTCCAACCCAAACCATTTTGTGATTCTGTCCATTCTGGGATTTTTAATTGCTCCCTTCCAAACTGTCCAAAAGCCTGATGCAAAGCTAAAGCTTATGGGAATTGTTAAAATCAACTGAACATAAATCAGGTCTTTAGAAGTAAAGAGAATATTCCAAAAGGGATAACATTATTATGGTCTTAAACACAAAGGCTTTGGAGTTAAATTAATGATTTTTCTCCCCACAGTAAAAACTGCATCATTTATTAAATGCTGGAAATGAACCCTTCAGCATCTTAAAATAGGTGGATTTCAGTTTATAATGTTTTGTATGTGAAAATACCAAAATCTACTCTACAAGTGGATAATTCCCCAAAGTTAAATATTTGTTATGTTATTAGTCTACCAGATTACATGAAAAACAGATAATACTGGGTTATAAAAATATAAAATGAAAATCAGAGTAACCTGATTAGGCTTTCTCTCAGAAGGCTGCCATCTGCTCGTGAGCCAGCATGCAATATTTTAGCACAAAGACCTTCAGAAAGCCTCTTTTCCAATATTACGTCCAGCTAATACGATTATCAATCCCTCTATACGAGATATTTCTTTACTGGAGAGCCTCTGCTCCCCTTCTAAAAACTTTTGTCCACACTCCTTAGCAAATACTGATCTATCCCCACAACCCAGACAAACACACAGGAACAGTGGTGAGAACAGAGAAGGGAGAGATTACGGAGCAATAACAGAATAATTACTGCAAGACTTCCCTCCTGGATTTCCCCTTTTGGGAGAGCACAGCCCTGCTGCAGCCAAACACACACCTGGTGGAGGGAAGCCCTGACTCGGAGCAGAGTGTGCACGGCTCACCCCAGCCAGCATCTCACCACCCCTGGGCCTCCCAGAGCTGAGGGGAGGGGAATTATTAATCCAAATAATTTCAATACATGTCCTCCACAAACCACCCAGGAGTGTTTCTCAGGACTCGGTCGCAGAGTAAAACATCAGTGTATGTGTTACAGAGCAGCACCTTCACAGTAACAAAACACCAGGACCAGAGACTGGAGGAGCCTCACAGAGCATCACTCAGGTTCCAGGTATATTTTTACTGCAAATCAACCATCTATTAATAAAACTTTACACTTACACAGGTGTTGAATATTAAGTACAACTACATGAATTCATGCATTGAGTTTGCAATCAAGGCAGTTCACGCTGCTCTTGCTCTTTTATCTTCTCCAGCTACGCCAGGGCACAACATGTGCTTCTGGGAAGGCACTGGGATTTCTAGTCCTGAAAGCATCCCAAGGTTACACAGGAATAACCAAGACAGTCCTAATGGCCAGGCAGAGGATGAACACTGTTGTGAAACGAAGGACAACCAGCTATTGACTGGCTATATACAGCAGATACATTTTCAGGAGGAAACAAGAGAAGCAGCAGAATTTCCTTATATTATGCTCTGTTTTCCTGTTCTCCAGCACTAGTTTTGGGGCTTGCAAGGTCTTGGTTCAGTAAAAGCTGTAGATAGTATTCCCCATGCTTGTTCATGAACACATTACACAAAATCTGTGCTGTGTAAAGCTGGAATGGAAGTAGATGGAAAATTGCACTTGACAAATGATCAGTGATCCACTGCCTGACTGGAAAGCAGCATCAGATAGAAATCCAGAGAGTCTGTCTTTGGCCTGGCATGACTTAATATTTTTGTTGGTGTTCGTTGACTGAATATAGATTTCACTTACTAAATCTGTAGATAAAGTCCCAAACACTCTGGAAGACAGAATCAGAATTCCAAATGCAAGAGACCTGTTCAATCCTCTCCACGAGACAGGTTTGCAGTTCAGTGAACAAGCTCAAAACATTGTATTTGAGAAGGAATAAGTGACTGCCCAACAGGGAAGCCTCACAAGGGGTTGTGCAAACAGCAGAATCATTGCAAAAATCTAAGAACTAACCCTGTTTCTCACCCAGCATGGCCTCCACTCCGTTTTGGCTATTGAATTTAAAAGTGTGGGTTGGTCAAGAAGAATCAAAAAACTGTGACAATTGTATCACAACCATTCCTCTCTCAACTATCCAACCTGAAGACTCATCTAGAAAACCTGACATGCAGGACAATACTCCAAACCGAAAAAAGTCACCACGAGTGTTTTCATATACATACAGGACTGTTACAAAAAAGTAACTGAGATTTAAGCAGAATCACCAAATACTGAATCTTGCTATAAAAATCTTAGCAGTTTGCCCTCGGAAAGCTTATTTTCAGTCTTTGGAGACAGAGGCTCCCAGAAAGGATGCCTTTAAACACACATGTATGTTTAAATCATGCCCATATCAAGCAGTTGCTTGCCTAGAGATTAAAACACTCACAGAACAAAACCCAAGATAATCACTATTTAATTGATCATGAGAGAGATGCTTGCAGGGAGAGACAATGCTGCCAACCCAGAGGTGAGAAATTACAGCTACAAAGTAAGGAATAATATTCCTAAGTGCATAACTCCTGTCAAAATGTTCTTTTTCTCTCCCCAGGTTTTCGGCAGGTTGAATTCTTACTTAATGAAGCTTAGTTATTATCACACAACTTTGCTCCTTGTTTCTTTCGTTTTGTTTTTTTGTTTGTTTGTTTGGGGGTTTTGTTTTGCTTTTTTATTTGTTTTGTTTTAGTTGGTTGGGTTTGGGTTCTTTTTACTTTGTTTTGGTTTTGGGTTTTTTTTTTTGTTGTTATTACATTTTAAGCAACAAGAGTTAGTGCAGCTGACACGAGAACTTCTGTGTGCTTAAATCCCAGCTCCTGGGTGTTATCTTGCTGAACCACACCAAGGTGTGCCTGGATGTGCTACGTCAGCAACAGCACTTCTCAAACTAGCAGAAAAAATCCAGACTTTCAAGACAAAATACACCATCCCAGTCAATAACAGAGACCAAGGACTCGGGATAAAACAAGTCCGTTTTCTCCAGTCTCCTCTTCTTATAAAACTCTTACAGCATTCAAGGTATTTATAAGCAGAGCATCTATTTTCCTTTCCTCTCCAGTTTATTGTATAATCAACACACTGAACTGCAGTTGTGCCGTCACTGGCTGTTGCTATGGACATTGCTAGCAACCACAGGAAAGAAGAATAGTGGAAATTTTTTAATATAAATGGGTTATTTAAACAAAACATTGCAGTTAAGAAGTACCACAGGTTGTTGATCTACACAGCTGGCTGACTTCACTGACAGCGAGCACAAAGACTATTTGTAATCATTTGGGATTTTATAGTTCAATTTTCAGAGACAGACATGAATATTGCCTCACTTTATGATAGTTCTCCTGAATTGATTATTCAAGGTGCTGTAGGTTTTTTTAAACACTGATTTGTTCCCCTTTCCTTTACTGTGAAAGGAAAACTTGTGTTATTAAATTATATCTTCTTTTCTGATAAAACATGTCAGCATAATGGTACGTGGTATAGCACTTTGCAGTCAAGTATTGAAGAGCTTCCTGTTGAATATTGTACATTCATACCATTACTTCCCTGAGATACATTTGTTTTTATTCTGCAGTGCATAAGCCAGGACTGAACTGCACCAACTATAAAACAAATTAGCAGCAGCACGGCCCTGTCACAGGGCAATGCCCTGAAGGGATAATTGATCATACAGCAATGACAAAGAAAACTTCAACCTCTTAACAGCATATTTAACAGATCTATTTAGACATGCCAAAACTGAACCCACTTAAATGCTCCCAACTCTCCTTATTCATGTTCCTGGATCTGTCCCAGCACCATCTCTGCCATTTTATTCCTGCTTTCACACATACCTCATTTGAAACCATCTCCATTCTCGCAGAGGTGTAACTGAGCATAAGATTTGGCACAGCCAGGTATGAACACACCTCATCTCAGGGACTCAAAAATCCGTATCACAGCCACTGAAATATCAACACCATTTGGAAATTGAATTTCAAATCTTGGACGGGCCAACGCAAATCTCTTCCTAACATATTCACTCGGTTTCCTCAGCTGAAACAAGTCCTTCAGCAGCTAAACACATGCACATGAGTGTAGTTAAAACTGATAGAGGGAGTGCACAGAGCAGTGACAGCAATCCTGTCTGTAATCATCAGTCCATGGCAGGTGTGTGTCAGTGAAGACAAAACAGCCATACACAGGTGGAAAACCTCAAAGGGACATCACCTGCAACTGCTGCTCATTATCACATGAGCCAAAGGCTTTGGTTCTCTTCTAATGCCAGAAAAATACATCTCCACTTCACAAAGAGCAAAATACATATCCAAACATACCACACCAGCTCCACGAGCAAGAAGTGCAATACCAAACCATCCCCTCAGCCCCTTTAGGAGATAATAAATGGGGTGATTTCAAAGGATAGGAAATTTGTACAGCCATAACTTGTTATACACTTAGAGCAGGGAATTTTAAACCTTGGAACTACCAGCCTAGCAGCCTGTTTGTTTTCAGATCTAGTACTTCTTCTAATAGTACCAAATCTTTAAACAAAGAATATGGATATGGTAAAAGGTGGCCAGTGACCCCAGCATCAACCTCTGCTGCTGCCAAAGAGCAGCAGCACTGGGCAGCAATAGAGCAATTTATTTGGACAAGTTTTACTATGAAAGATAATTAAAGATTTAGTGGCGTGGATCGATACAACAGTAAACACTATCTATGTACAGCACTGCAGTTTGCCAACACCAGCATTTGTGTTACTGCAGCTGATTCATCACACAGGGTTATTACACAGTATCTTAGGTTTGCTGTCTACATCAAAATAGAGATTTTGTGGGGTTATTGCTCCTCACACCCCATTAAGACATAGACTATTGCAGGCCCAGGAGATGGGCACAGCCAGGTTGTGCCAGTGCTGTGTAGCCTTGGGGGAGTTATTCAGCCTTTCAGTCTCTATGCTTTGCCAAGAGAGAAAAAAATCATGATACATGTATATATGTCTTTTTATGCAGAAAAAAATTTATCTAGAGGCTTAAACAGTTAATACCTCTGGCACTCAAAAGATGTAGGGGATTATGTAAGTGCTCAGTCTTAATACTCTTTACTTCCCCTTCCATTTCATCTGACTATCAGGCATTTTGTTACAAGTTCAGGCAAAGCAACTGCTTTTCAACTGCTTTACCATCACCTGAGCTAAACACACTGGGCAGGTGAGCACTGCTTTCCAAACACCAGTCTTCCAGCAACTCACAGAACTGCACTACTTCCTTCAGCAGATTCCCCTCATCCTGAGCACAGGTGCCCTCAGTAACAAACACATCGACCTCAGACTCCACAGAATCCTGGTTATTACTGTCAATAATACAGCAAACAAAATTTCAAGTCAGTAACTTCAGATTTTTTTTTTCCTAACGCCCCTAATGCAAACATTTCAAAGCATCTCAAGTTTGTGACAGTGAAACGTAAAAGGCACTGGTTAAAAAAAAAAAACAACAAAACCAAAATAAGCAGAAATTAAACAGAAATTTAAAAGGAAGCAGTGACTCCCTTTTTCTGTTATAAATAGGCCATGCAATGACATAAAGGCAAAGCCAGGTTGGATGCATTCAACCGTATGGTGAACAAACATATGAAGTCAAACATTGGAAACTGTGGTATTAAAAAAAAAAAAAAAAAAAAAAAAAAAAAAAAAAAAAAAAAAAAAAAAAAAACAAAAAACAAACAAAAAAACAACTGTGTAAGATCACAGCAGCATTTGCTGTTATGATTTCTGCCCGAACATGATTTCCTGTCAATAGTGCATGAAACAGAGCACAGTAAACCACTGAAAAATATTGTTCTATCAATAGCACTTCATCTATTAAGCTACTTTTATTTACTAGCCAAAAAGAATACAAGGGAAAAATCTTTCAGAAAGGAAAAAACCTCTTTCTAATTAATGAGCCAAACACACAGAAAGCTGTTGTGTAGCAAAGCTGTGGAGTTCTAAAAGGTAGGAAGCAAAGTTACGAGAAGTTTTATGTGAGAAAGTGAGAAGATCAGTGCAGTGATATCTGCACTTGACCACTTGATCATCCCAATCCCAGGCAAAGTAATACTACCCACAGGAAAATCTATGTACCATCAGTGTGAACACTACCAGCTTTTAACATAAAGTGTCTTGGAAGATTGGCTTTGGACATTACTAAGCAGAGCTCTCTTTTGGGATCTCATTTGTATGTTGTACTCGAAACCCTGTTGCAGCCCTGCTCTCCAGATCTCATCAAGAACACTTCAATGGCCAACTCAAGTGTAAACAGCACATGATTCAAGTACAGCAGACCCTGCGGATTTCTTCTTTTTCAACTTGGGTGGTGCTGCCAAAACCAAGAAGATTGGTACCCTATCAGCTCCACTTATTTTTAGATTACTTGAAATCAATACCCGGGTGTGTTTGCATGAATTACTGCTTATTTGACTTCTGAGTCTAAAGACACAAATTTCCCTGCAGTGGAGCAATGACACATATTCAGGACTCCGGGCTGTAAAGCTTCAGGAAGTCAGACGGCCAAAGCTCATGCACTAAATCTGGACAGTCCCCTGGTGGAATGACAGCAACTTCTACTTTAGAAGCAGTCCCAGAGGTAAAATAGAAGGCAAAGAACTTCGCCTGCCTGCCTTCCTCCCCGTACTGAAGCTCCAAGCACCACCCACACCCTCTAACGAGGAGCAATAGAGAATCTGCATCCCAGGGACTGCCTTGTTTGGACTGAAATAAAACCACCGAAGTGCCAGCAGATGCAGAGTTTGGTTTCTTTGGTTTTTATGGCTACAATATGCTTTGCAGATCCTTTTTTGTCTTACTGAAGGAAGACTCAGCTGAGTTACGTGGCAGAAGAACTCCCAAACCCTGGCGGGGCCAGCAGTGCCTGCACTGCCAGGGTTGTGAACAGAATGCTTAACATCTTGCCGATGCCAATAATTCTACACAACAGTTAGACCAGAAGAGAAAACCTCTGATGCCCTCAAAGTCTTGGCTGAAATCTGTCTTCACGTGTTTATCTCCTCGCTTGCAGACATTTCCGCTGCAGAGGTTTTAGGGATTTGCTCCTGCAAGGCAGCAAAACGCTGCTCCCTGCGATTCCCCTCAGCTGGAGAAGAGGTGCTATTACTGAGTTAATGGACAGTAGACACAACAGTTCCATCACCTTCAGTTACTGACTCTTTTTATCCACTTCGCCCTGTAATGAGGATCTCTGCTTGCTCACATTTACGCCACGGCAGCATCAGCTGTCCCCTAATCCTGCAACACATAAAAATGGAAAGATAGATGCAGGAAAACATTAAAATGCCCTTATCGCTTGGCTGCAGGGGTATAAACTTAAAATAGGAGATTGTTTTTCCTGTTGAAACCAAACAAATAAATACATTTACTTAATTTTCTTCTTAAATAATCCTTTACGAGCACTGAAGGGATGCTTTGATTATTACTGTAAAGATAAACACTGGAACATTCCATTCTATCTTACCCAGGTTAGATAGAAACAAATTCAATTCCTTCCTGTACATGTTTTTCCCAGGTGCATTAACACGCCTTTACATTCAAGAACCAACTTTTATTACAAGCTGAGTGTGTAGGGAACAGGGAGATAGGGAAAGAAAACAGAATGAACAGAATGCTAATGAGAAAGAAAAATACAGCCCCGACAGCCAATTCCTTTAATTAGACGGATGTCTGAGTTTTTAACTTCCAAGTTTTTAATCCCAAACTCAGAAGATGGAAAATAGAAACAGTGTTCAAATAAACCCCACAGGCTACTTTGCTGAAGGAAATGGGAAAATTAACCTTTTATCTCCTCAGATGAAAATACGGTACCAAAATAAAACCCTGGCCAAAATAGTGTTTTATGAGAGCCAGAGCCATGAGGGCAACAATAGCAATGCACAGACTTCAGAATGAAATCTTGGAAACAGAGCTAAAGAAGAGGAGCTATGGAACAAGACAGTCATGCAGGATGGTGAGGGAAATGTCTAGTTTTCTTCCCTATATTCTTTACTCAATCACTGAGAGATAAAACACATATTTGGTAGTATGGCAGCCTACCAAGAATCATGCCAAACAACCAGAAAAATGACCCTATGCAACAAGTCCTGCTAACTTACTAATAATAAAGGAACTCCTGCAGGTTTGTAGTACTTAGAGATAAAGTTTCATTTCCTGATAAGAATCTTTATGCAAAGGAGAGAAATAAGCACATTGTTCAAGTGGTTAAAATTCAGCCCAGAACACAAGGTGAGCAGATACCCAGGGACTGCAACTTTTCTTAAAGCTAAAATTTAGAATTACATTCCACAGACACGCAGGCTCAGAGTTACTCAATCCATACAAGATCCACTTCAGCTCAACACACTCTGCAAAGGCAGAGAGACTGCTGGCAAAAAGAAAGTCATGGCACGGCTCGTGTCTAATTGAGTGCTTGTGTATGAGAATGAGCAGGAGAGAGGGCACACATCCCACTAAAACACACAGATTCATCTCGGGAGGCATGTCAGAGCTGCCTCTTGATTGATCCCTCTGTCAACTGAAGTGCTGAAGTTCCTCCTTCAGCTCATTCAATAGCCCGAGTTTTTGAAGTAGATACTTTAAATTCCATTCCCTGGTGCCTCAAATGAGCCAGTAGTGTCTACATGAAGGTTGAGTTTGTCATCATTTCGGAATCAAGTTTTAAGACCTAACAATATCACTCTACAGATAATTTCAGTCTGCTCAGTTTGGATGACTTCACCCCAAAGGTCGTGAATGTAAAGTGTATCTTTTCCTCCCTCTTTCTTTACTCTTCGCTGCAGAGTGGCAGCTGAAAAAGGAGTATTTGAGGAGAGTGAGTTACCTCATAAGAGCAGAAGCAGCACCACTAACAGCATCTCCTTGTTTTCCCTCCTAAAGCAGCAGAGGGACTGTCTCAGTTTATTGCAGGCTCCTCACTCCAACAGCACTGGAGACAGAAGGGAAAAACTCTCCAGCAAAATCCAGCACTTCAGTAATAGAACTTTTGTTCTGCCTTCCCACTGTCACTCAGAAGTGGCATCCCTGATGCCCTCAAGGACGTATCAAAGTAGTGTTGGCTGGTAATCTCTACAGCAAGAACGAAATTAATACGAAGCATTTGCCTAAGAAACACTCTTTTTTTTTTTTTTTCCTACAGAAAGCAGCTGCAGGTTTACTGCTGAGCTGCCTGAAACCCTGCTCTTCCACCCATCACCATTTTCAGCTGCCCACACTTCAGCCTGTGACACAGCAGTGGCTCTGTAAATGTGCAGCTCAGGCTGTGCCACACACCCTGACCCTGAGACAAACTGCCAGCGAACCCACTTCTGGGAGCCAGCAGCAATATGTAGAGGATAATGTTAGGATGACCTGTGAAGATGGATGAGCAACCCCCAAAGCTCTGGATCTCCATGCTTTATTGCTTTAAACCATATTTCATCCACTTAATGTAGATTTAAAACACGTCCTTGGGACTCTTTTCAACCAAGAACTTACTTGAAGGGGAAAAAAAAAAAAAGGACGTAAAAAATTTGCTGAAACACAGCTGTGATTCCACATTCCTGGTATTTTCTGCAATCATTTACCTTAGTACCAACAAATACAGCACTATGCATGTTTGTTGTTCAGCTGGAGTTACCTGACAAGGTAAACTGGTGCAGACAGAGGCCAGCCTGGCAGTGTGAAACCAGAAGCTGCTCCATTGCCTTTCCAGTAGTGAGGGGCCTCTTAGGGGCCTCTTCCCCTAACCCAGCATCTGATTCCCACAAAGACTTTGGGAACTTCCGAAACCGAACCCTCTGTTCAGTGGGATGCATTTTGCCTCACGGATTCCAAAATCTGTCTCACAGGTTCTCGATGATCCCTGTGGGTTCCTTCCAACTCAGCATATTCTGTGACTCTGTGAAAAGATTTTGCAGGAAGAAACCAGAACTGGATGTGGCAGAACAAACAATACCACACAAGGTTTAGTCTCTTAGGAGGAACCTTTATAAAAAAACTCCACACCATGCCAGATCCCATTTGTAGCTGTTCTACTTTGCTCAGCATTGCAATGAGTCCTGTGGATAATTATCTTTTCATGACAAATTCCAGTGCTCCCATCATCTCAGAGCAGAAAGTTCCAGAACCAATATCCACTCTTACATGACTTTTTCTTTGATGCCTGGCTACGAGTCCACATAAACTTCTGATTTCAGGGTACATGGTCTATATATATATATATATATATATAAAATATATCTCTCTGAATACTCCATATCTATAGATATATATATAGAAGTATATATATAATGTATCTATAACTATGCTATAGACTATATTTATAGCATGTATCTAGAGATATTCTACATTCTACAGTATATATCTATAGATACTCTATAATAAGAAATCTGTAATATATTTTATATCTGCAGACAAGTTTCTGTTTGGAGGTTTGTGCTACAGAATCCGAGCTCCTGTTAATTAAAAAAGACACCACTCAAATTATATTTTACTCCAGTCCTTCATTTGTGTCTTCACACTGACTGGGTTTCATTCTTCAGTCAGTTGCTTCAAGAGCTCCAGGGAGAAGAAAAATGTGTTGCTGTGAAGATCTGCCTGGGCTCCTATTTAAGCTTTAAAGTTGGCTTCCAACAGCCCAATAAGTAGCAGGAAAGTGGAAGGTTAAAAACTTCGCTTTTCATCTCTGCCAAAACAGTAAAAGAAAAATGAGATTGCTGAGTGGCTGACTGACTGCAGAATCAACACAGCAGTGATCTGCCTATAAGCTGCAAAGGGCAAACCCAAGGCATCTGCTTAAAAGCTTATGCCAACTGTGGGATAAAAAGAGTAAGGAAGCCACAATAAAACATAATTATTACAGGAGCTATAATTATGGTATTATTCTTTGGTGCATTCAATGTTGTGCACATTAAACCTTGTACTCTGTGAATATTTAATGATTATATGCTTACTCAGAGCCCTTTAATGTCCTTAAAACACAGGTATTTTTCACTTATTAAGAAAAAATTACACACAATTTTTTTTCCTGAGCACCTGCAGTTGAAATAGAGGGACAACATTCTGTGAGTCTTCTGTACATTTAAATCTCAAAGCTTTGGAAACTGCGTGTTTACAGACACTGCCAGTCAATTTTCAGTAGTTTTGAAACAATAATCAACCCTCTTGACCTCAAGAAAAGAAAAAGTAACCTCTAAGTGGTCATCTGTGGCTGTTCTGTATTATCATCTGTAAGAATTACTGATCAAAAGCACTAATATGTCCCTAAGGAGTCCAAAAAACTTTGGATATATTCAAACACTCTTCAAAAGTAATAAGAAAAGATAAATTTATGCACTAAGAAGTAGCAGGGACCTGCATTCACTGAGTGCCAACGGAGCATAAAGCACAGGATTTCCTACTTAACTGCTCTTCTATAAACCACGCACCCAGCAACCATGGAAAGACAGGTTTTAGTATGTAATGCAGTATAACAGGGGCCAGATATCTAGTTTTCAGCATTTTGTAGAGATATAGGTAAAAAATTATTAGACTTTTCTAGAATGCATTGAGGCTTTAGTGCAGTAAATACTGGCAATGGATTTATGGCATTGTGTACATTCCATCCTTACCTGAATGGAGAGCACTACAGCTTGATGTGTCTGGGGTTTTATATTAGAAAAGACTGACTTTTAAAACAGCTTATTGATTCCCCCCTCCCTCCCCCACCCCGTAAAATTGCTAATGGCTTTACTCAAACTTTGACCTTTTTTTTTTTTTTTTTTTCAAATAGCAACCCTATAATCACTGTGAATGGAAACAGCAGAAACAGCTTCCAGGAGTGCTGGTTGGCTCATGGGATCAGGATGGGAATGCTGCAAATTAAACAGGGCTGAACTGCTGCTGGTAACTCTTCTCAAAGTACAATTTTGCAGTTTTCCATCCCTTTCCTATAACTTCTGCCAGGCATTCTTACAACTTACAAGGCAGTATTGAAAGCCCTGCTGGAATTAGGATGCGTGACATCTGCTGCTCCTTCGTATCTACAGTGCCCACTACCAACCACAGAAGAGTTCAACACAACCCATTTCTGACATATATATATATATACACACATGTATAAATTGTTAAATAACCTTTCTTTTTTGTTTAGGAGGTTACAATTAGTTCCTTTGGTTGCTTATTACAGCACTTTTCCAGGAATGAGAGGTGAGCTGACTGACATTTAATTTCCAGATTTCTTTTTCCCCCCTCCTAAAAATAGGTGTGACATTTCCCGGTGTTTTGCATCCCAAGCTCACATTCTGCAGTCATTCCCCAGGATAACTGCTAACCATTCCAAAATCATTCCGTAGGTTCTCTACATAACCTAGATAAAGATCACCTGTCCAATTGATTAAGAAATATTTAAGCTACGACATCAAGTACGAGGGATGGTTATATATGTAATAAAGATGAAATATTGCTTGTTTTCAAAAGCACCGTGATGCTCTCATGTTTTTTTATTATTACTTATTTCCAATTTATTACCTCAGCAACACGGAATGCTCTATCATTCCAGCTAGCCAGGGAGCACTTCTGATCCTCAGGATATGGTATGTGGCCTTGAAAGGGTATTGAGTTAAAAAGAAAATTAATGTGACCTAAATGAAGCCTCTTTTTAAAACTGGAGCTAAATCACTGAATCAGAGACTCCCAGGTTGGAAGGGGACCTCAAGGACGCTCCTGTTTGACAATGTTCCCCCAGGCCTCCACGGCAATCCAGCCACGGGTGCCCTGAGCGCTTGCTGCTCGCTCTGTGCTGCCCAGGGTTCTCTGCCTGGATGACTCCAGTCATCCAAGAGAAGTCCTAAGTAAATGTAGGATGAATTCCTCAGGAATTACTTCCTGAGGAAGTAATTTAGATGCTTGCTGGAGCAGCTGATAAAAATAGGAGATCTTTTCATCCCATGCTTCATAACACTCCAGATCAGGACAGAGGGAGTGGAGAACGGGAAAAGCAGGGAGAGGTTTCTGCGTGTCCTGGGAGATGCCAGCAGAGCAGAACACACTGAGCCCCATGGCTGGAAGACAGACTATTATTACCTTTCCCTGCTCTAGAAAATGCGAGAAGGAGGGAGAGATGTGAAGAGAGTTTTTGCTTGTTTTCTGTGGTTACGGTTCAAGAGGACCCACACAGGATTGTGCTCTAAAGCAGTGCCTGCAGTCTCTTGACCATCAGTTTCTTGCTCTCAAAGTACTGAGAGCCAGCTGATGCTCCCCCTTCGAGTTATGTAAACCAGTAAGCACAGATAAACCTCCCCTGTAGCTACACACAGAAAAGAACATCAGCAAAGAACAGCAGCATCGGAGCAGCAGAGCCCCCCAGAACACCTGAGTACGTTATATATTGAATATTAATGCAAATTCCACACTCAGATCATTCTTCAGGAGAATTATTTAACTACTTAAAGCAACTAAACACATATAAAGAGGCCACTCGCACAAGCTCCGTGGTTCGTAGAATTTCCTCAAATGCTGTTCGAGCAAGTTTCAAGTGCTCTGGGGCCAGGAATGGGAATTCTTTTGTGTTGAGAAAGGGATGTTGAACACGGCACTGAGAGCGATCTTATTTGCAAAGTCTCTCCATTTCCCGGCCAGCTCTGGTGTCTGGGGTCACAGGAGTGGCGTTCCTGTTTTGTTTTTGCAATGCAATGAATGATTTAACATTTTCCAACAGCAGTATTTGTAGCATCCAAGGTTAGCCCATTCCATGGCCTTCTACCACTTGATATTTAAAGGCTTGTAGATAATTGTGGGATATTTTGCATATTACTTGGTACTGTGTGCGTACTGTTCATAAATATGTATTACCTGGCACAGTGTGTGTACCAGTCATAAAAGTTTAAAGGATCTAAGAATTACCCTAAGAAGTACAAGAATTGTACTAGATATTTATGTGCATTTATGAGCACATACATACCATTCCTGTAAATATATTTGTAAATGAAAAGGAAATAGAATGGAAAAGAGATTTTCTAATCACACCTTTGACAAAATAATGGCATCATTATCTTTCCTGCATTAGATAATGGCAGAATATTGCACTTTCAGTGATGTATCTTCACTGTTTGTTTCTGTAAAATCTTCCTTATACCTGAATGAATTGCAGAAATGTAATTTCAGAACTCTAAAAAAACTGCTAATTTGAGAGTGCAGTGCTCTAAAAATATCTCTGTTATCAGGGTTTTCCAGGAAGTAGATGTAGAAAGGGAGAACTAATTCTTAGATTATGCAGTATACTGATATGAAATCCATTTGATTAAAAACACAGAAAAACTATTATTTTGTCACCAAGCCACACATTCAATTTGTCTCCTTCCCCCAATTTTTAAACTAACAGCTCCAACTTGTTGCTTCGTTCCAGCCTCTTTTATGCCTCCAAGTGTAATGAAAAAAAGCCCCACAGTCACCTAAGATATCCCGTTTGTCACTGTGCAGCACCACTGCCACTCACAACTTCAAAGCATCAGGACAGACCAAATTGGGATCCTTCTTTTGCAAAAGCACTGGCTCCACGAGATAAGAAAATCTTCATTAGCTGCTTCCTTTATGGAGACGATGAATCAATTAAGGAATTCGAAATCCACGCAGCGAAAGGGCAATAATGGGAATGTACACCCCAGATAACTACCAGTTGTAAAACTTGTAAAACTTCCCACTGCTCAGATACTGCTGATATTACAGCTACTTGTGTGATAACTTTGGGTTTACTGCAGTCCTGGCAGCTGGATTTTACTGAGCAGCAATGGGGTACGGCCACAACAAAGCCTGCTCGCTTGGTCCTAAGTGTTTTCAAAACCCAGGATTTGGATGAGTACTTTTTTGGTTTGTTTTTTTTTTTCTATTTCCAATGAAACATTTCACAGATGAGAAAAATTGAAATGATGTATGGTAAGCATTTGCATTCCACAGAAAGCATCTCGTGTGATAAGACCATTCTTAGCTTTCCTAAGTGGAATCATTCCAATTCCCTTTCTGGTGTTTGCAATTGAGCTGCTGAGAAGATACTGCTCAAAGATTCTTACCGTGGGAAAGACATTTGAATAGTTCATTTTCTGGAAGGGCTTGGATAAGTAGCTTTCTTATGCATTTATTCTTTAAAATTACTCACTTTCATACAGTCAGTGCCACTGTTCTGTTGTTTCCCTTTCAAATGTACTTTTAGCACCAACATCTAAACAAAGCATTACGACTGTAAACACCCCCCCAACACTCCCCCGGGCTGGTTTAACTTGGAATTAAGAAAATGCAACGTTAACAGGGGGCAAATGGGAAAATATTTTTAAGTCACACACATAAATTAGGCAGAAGGAAAACAGGTTGCATTAGATAAGTTCAAATTTAGATCTGGTACTGCAGCTCTCAGTAGCATTTTGCAATACGTATTAGCCCTAATAAATACAACACTAGACTGGAGTTATTAGAAATCTCCAGGTAAATTAACAACTCCATCCCCAGCTGACTGAGTAATACTGCACAAGTTATTCTACCTGGTGAAAGTGAAGCTCCATCTAGAAAAAAATTACACCTTTGCAAACTTTTTCTCACAAAAACCCACTGCTCCCAACTGAAGGACTGATTTCAGTTAAAGTCCAAGCACTCTTGCAAAGCCTCCTGAAACAACCATTTCACCAATGAATAAAGGAGCCATCACTGGGAATTTTCTATGGAAAAGGAATTAACCCATAAAATATTACAGGGAAAAGCTCACTCAAAAGTGTGATATGAAAACTTACTAAAAACTTCTTCTGGAATACCAATAGAAGAGAAAAAGTGTCCTTTTTTTTCTCTTATGGAAGAGAGTTTTCTTCCTCAATTATGTACCTCAATTTAGCACCTGACAGAGCGAGCAAATATGTGATTCACGTTTGGGGCTTTTTTTGCCACCTTTACTCACACCAGCTGGCAGCAATATGTATATATATGCATATATATGCAGTCTATATATGATTGCATGAATTAATCTAATCCCTCAACAAAAAAAGGAAAAAAAAAAGGAATATTGCACCACGCTTCTTGTCAACTAATGCAAGTATCAATTGTCACTTCTATGATTAAAGCCTAATTTTGATCCTCCGAACCAATATTGGCCCAGCATCGTTTGACCACATGATACATAAATAAAGTTTAGAAGAAATTCTCAGGATTTTTTAACAGTTTAAACAATTGCTGCAAACGTGGTGGATTACAGGAGTACAGAACTTTCCTCATGGCATTAAACAGGGCTGCAGTTACACACAAACATCTCTGTGTTTCTCTACCTGACTATAAAAACATGCAAATATTTCCCAAATCCCTGGCCAGTACGTTCTTTTTTAAAAAAAAGTATTGCAA
This sequence comes from Empidonax traillii, assembly GCF_003031625.1. Lineage (NCBI taxonomy): Eukaryota > Metazoa > Chordata > Aves > Passeriformes > Tyrannidae > Empidonax > Empidonax traillii. The sequence goes on along the minus strand of NW_020955456.1, from coordinate 495,922 downwards.
ACCCACATAGAGTTGTCACATAGAGCTTGGTTTCCAATAGCAAAAATGGAAGTTGTGGCTGTATATGAAAAATGGAGATATAATTAATAAGGATCGAAACAGAACTCTGAAATGCAAACGCTGCAAATTAGAAATCCTGGGGAAGGTGGCCTACAAAAGAAAAGTCCTAAATCTCTAAGGATAGAGGCAGAAGCCCACCCATATCCACATGCAGCCACTGTGATACAGTTATTAAAGGTGCTGAGAGGAATTCAATCTCCAGACTGGAAGCAGAAATATCAGGCATGAGAGGGGATTTCTGCAGAGACTCGAGTAACTGCTCTGGCTTACAGATATTGATCAGAGCATGCAGATGAAAGGCAAACACAGAGCCGGTCTTACAGACGAGCCAAAACGTTATTACTGTCTCAAAATCAAGCCATCTCCCTTTTCCCCTTTTTTAATTAGATACGTCAGAAGGTATGGAGTGTACAGCTTGTCCCAATTTCCCCAATAACTGCAAGTAAATTCTCTCTTCAGTTTAAATGCAGGATTAAGCTTGTTGCTGAATCAGCTCACTTTGCCTCTGGAAAAGCTCAGGCTGCTACAAATTTAGGAACTACTTCTTAGAGATGCAGAGTTAGTCAGAATAAATCCTGTATCACAGTTCCCTCAATTGCCAGGTCTTTCAGCTTTGGCTTTTAAGGGGCACAAGCAATGAATTGCAATAAGTCAAACTCCCCATGTTCTTATAACATTTATTTTCTTTCTATTGCAGTTGTTTGGAAAGTAACTGTGACACAGCAATCTTGCCAAGAAGCCCCCAAAGCCCATTTGGCCTCTGAAAAGAAGCCATTGCTGCTTGACTCCAGAGTTACCTGGTCAGACTTGCTGTACCCTGGAAATACAGATAAATATACTATAATAGTATACTTACTATTATATTTTATATATATATATATATTTAGGATATTATATGGTATATTTACTCTAAGAGCAGGGCTGGGAAACGAGGGATAGGGGTATCACTTCCCCCATGTCCCCAAAGAAACGAACACATTCTGGCTTTTCTGGCATATCTATATTTATGCCTTAGAATTACAGAAGTATAAGGAACTTCCCTGTGCTGTTGCTGCAGACAATTAGTGTCCGAATACACAATCTATCTGCCATAAACAGCCTCTCTCAGCAGATTCTGAAGCTGCTCAGGTTCGGTGCCATTTCATTAATCACTGTTTGCCTGAGGCACAGCACATGAACTTACCCAAATTGCTGCCAGGGTTCCTCGATCATCCTTTGGCTTCCCCGTGCTTTTCAGAATGAGAATGACTCCACATCACTGTCCCACTGCCATCCCCACCCTGGGATGTATGCAGGACACACAACCCAGGCAGCAGGCAGCTGCCATTACGGATGTAAATTAAATCTCCCAAGACGAGGCGCAAGAGGAGAACACGACTTGTTATAGACAATAAGTGGTGAAGGAGATATGGCAAAGGAGACTCAGTCAACATTATTTTATCCAGAAGTGATTGTAAACTATCATTCCTTTAAGGCAGAATTTGACAAGAGTTCTGAAAATGCTGTGGGTTAATTAGAGACAGATGCTGCCATTCCTGACTTTAAAGGAAGTCAAGAACATTCAATGCTTTGCATGATAAGAATATTAAACAAATGTGATCAGAGATGCTTGTATCATACAGGGGAAACAAAGGGTTACGTTCTGCATCCTTACTGCAGCTCTACTGAAATCAAAAACCTTGTCCACCCTAGGAAGGAATATTCAAAGGTTTCAGACCTTGTGGTTTCAAAGTATCTGCTTATCAAAGGCACAGCTCCGAGCACTGCAATGAATGAACAAATCAGCTGCATAAACTTCAGATATTTCAAGCACATCTTGGACTCAAAGATTATAACCTTCTCATTTTTAATTCAAAAAATCATTGATTTTTCCTCTTAAACACAGGCCCATCCTCGACAGACCCACAACCCTGAGACACAGGAGTGCATTTGCTGAGGTCTCCAAGCACTGCCATTTACACCCAGGTCCTGGGGAACCCAACGTCCAATGACCTAATGTTCCCTGCTTCCTGTTAAAATCACCTCTTGTAGTTTCATATAATAGTCTTCAATAAGTTATACGGCCATTTAACAAAAACTCCATTTCAGAAATTAAACCATCACCTTGAGATCTACATCCTTTAAAATAAAAAGCATGTGATGTTTAAAGAACCAACCCAGCACGAGTGGAAGGCTGAGACATCTTGAGGAAGAGCACCAGAAGCCCTTATGGGGCCAATGCACAATTTCCACTTCCAAGTAGTAAAGCAAATCCACAATCAATTAAAAAAAAAATAGAATAAATGTAAAAAAGAAAACAAAAAAAAAACACATCTACAAGACGGGAAAAAATCCAGATGTTTAGGGAAAATAATTTTTCCTCTACATAACAGGCCATTGTGAGATGGCTTTTGACATCAGCTCTGTCTACTTAAAAAGCCCTTTTTGTACCAAACCTGCCAAAACAGCTCTCTCTGGTGTGTTATGTCACCTCAACGTGGTTATTTTGATGTGAGATAAAAAAGTCACCCTATTTGAGAGCATGTTTGGGAAAAATAGCTCGAGCAAACCTGCAAAGCAGCTCACTTTGAAAACTACTACGGCAAGGAAGTTTCATATGGAAAAAAAAAAGTGTTGTGCTTTTATTTATTTTTACGCATCATCTCCCACAAGTGTTGGGCCATTCACCTTCTGGCACAGACTAAAAGCTCTCGCTGAGTTCACAGACATCAAAGACGCAGTGGATTCTGACACATGGCTGAGCTCTTGAACATAACTATTTTATAATAATGGAGAAGCATTACTAAGAAGTGACCACAGTTTCCAGCTCTGAAAGCCATACCAGGGTGTTTTCCAATTTTCTAGTACTCTATAACATAATTCTCAAACATAAATAACATTTACAGCTTCTCGAGGTTGGCTTGAACTAAAAATGTTCAGTGTGCTGCACTGATACTATCAGAACCAGCACCTTTGATACCCACAAAAGCAGTTGATGTTATCCCCACTTTCTGCCCCTCGGGATCATTTGTAATCCCGGACACCGTAACACAGAAGACGGATTCAACTCTGGCGCTCGCCCACAAGAGAGCAGGGATTTATTACAGGTTCTTTTTACACAACTGCAACTCTAACGCAATTCACTGCTCCAGCCCAAGATGGACAACTTGGCAATCTGAACATCTGTCCTTTTTCTATTCCAGATCTATTCCAGTGATGGATGTCAAACTGCACTGTGAGACAGGCTGGATGTTTATTTCATAAAAGTCAACAGAGCGGGTAAGTTCAGGCAGAAGGACAGAAGAGGAAGGGAGGAGGGAACCAACATTAATAGCTTAGCGTTGTCTTTGTTAATTTAATAACACACTGAGGTATTCTATTAAAGTGTCATGTACTAAAAGCACCTCTTCAAAAGGGATGCCAAGTTCTCTTCGGTGTCAAGGAAGTTAAACCTACAAAACAAACAGAAACCTCCGTCTAAAAGCATTTAGCTACTTTGTATTCCTGCCTGCTAATGTCCCAAGTGGATTGTTTTTAGTGGTAAAATTTTGTCTATAATGTGCAAGCATTGCAGCACTTTGAAGTAATGAAACCCAATGGACCCTTCAACCTTATTCTGTTTATGTTATGTAATTATAAACTCATTATTTTCATATAAAATGCTATTCTAATCTAAAAAAGGATGCTACAAGATATAGCCAATCTATCTGTCAACCCTGCAAACCAAACATGTATCTGTCAACCACACTCTGATGACAACTGCTGTTTGGAATGGAAAAGAGCTACGATTTATGATCACAAATAGCAAAATTTAAAAATTGAGCTGAACATTAAGCTGAGCTCTGTTCCTGCCTCTTTTTCCTGCTCACTGGCAATAAAGGTTATGATACCTGACTGTCACTGTCAGCAGTGTGCTGCCATGACCTCCAGCACAGCCACCGAGCCACCGTTGGCCACTTCTGGTAATTGTTCACATCCCAGTCCTGAGCACAGAACTCGTATTATAAAATCCCTGATTACTGCTCTCCCTTATACTGCCATCAAATCTAACTTTGAAGCCCCATTAGTATGTATGTATTCAAATTATTTTTTTAAAAAATGCATTACTTTTCACTGACATTTTCTGTGCTGTTTATAGGCATGTCCTGTGTTATTCTGGCTAAATTAGTGAAAAAAACTCGAAGGACTGTGTTTAGTCTCTCCTATCTCTCCTCATTACAGCCACTATTAGAGGAACAGCTAAACATCACTGGGGCTTCTTGTCAATTGTGTCACTGTGCCAGAAGACTCATAGAATCATGAAATCATAGGATCTTAAGGGGTTGGAATGGACCTTAAAGATCATCCAGTCCCAACCTCCCCTGCCACAGGCAGGGACACCTTCCCTTAGTCCAGGTTTCTCAAGGCCTTTTCCAACCTGGTCTTGAACACCCAGGGTTGGGGCATCCACAACCTCCCTGGGCAAAAAGAATGA